>NC_056741.1:897366746-897586746 GCF_019279795.1 Protopterus annectens | reverse complement strand
AGACCATATGACTGTCGACATTTTGATAGTAAACCCAGACATCTTACATGCCCATTATTTAAAAAGCCAGTGGTATTCTACTGTGAATGAAGCAGTCACTGTTATCCCTCCTGAACCTCACCTAGTATGAGGAGCAGGAGAAAAGAAATTGAAGATGAACAGGTCAGTTATATAAATTTAGGACCTATGGTGCTCCTGACCATGAGAATCAGATGTGTTATTTATGTCTATATCTATATATCTATATCTATATATATATATATAAACCAAAATCAAAAGAGTGTAAACCACTGAAGAAACTCCGGTACCAACCAATAAGCGAAACAATTCCAAGAGACAACACTCCGATTCTTCAAATTGCAAGTTTAATCCACATAACGCCAACCGGAACAATAACTGCGACAACCACTAAACAGAAACATAAAAACTAACATGAAACTCAAGGACAACTAAAACGCTGAGAGCAGTTATATATATATATATATATATATATATATATATATATATAGTGTTTGATTCCTTCCTCATTCATTTGCCGACTGAGTGACTCTTAGCAAATCACTTAACCAGACAGTGCTCCCAGGTCGACCCTGAAAAGGGACACTTGTACCAACAGGCTTCCTGATCAACAAATGTGTGAAAGTAAATAAATAAAAAATAGATAGATCCTGATGGTACAACTTCATTAAACAGAGGCAGTCTATTTTCAAATGACAAAATGCAAAATGCAAATATACAAATAGGAAAATTGTATTTATACGTATATAACTGAAATATTTATTTGTTTGTTTATCTGAATTTGTCTAGCAGGGTAAGGTATTGATCACAACAAACAAATTTCAGTCTCAGCCTTGATAAAGAAGATAGAAATATATGCAAAAAATGAATGTTACAGTTTGCAGAACATATGAGTAGACAAAGTTACTACATTACAACAGACATCATTATAAAATCAAACAACTCATTAAAGGATCATAGGTAAAAAGGGTCTGTCAACCAGTCCAGTTATCAAAATGGAATGAATAAACAAATAAAAATATATAATAAAAAAGGATTGTATATTATAGCAATAACTTATAGTTGGGTGTGGGTAATGCTGGATTTACCCACCTTGGGTAAGTCCGGCATTACCCACACCCAGCAGTGGGTTATTGCTATTATACAATGGTGTTAATTTTGTGTTTTTGCTGTTGTTATTTAGATTTCTGTTTGTTTTATTTTGTATTTTTCCACTTTTTCTGAAAGAAAATAGTCCCAAACTTTTAGTTTAAATTTATTGTTTATTAGATTTTTTTAAATTTAAATGTTATTTTTAATTTAAAAGATGTAAAAAGAGAATTATATAAGTCAATAAAGTTTTCAGAGTGCTTGCTATGTATTGTTGTTATAGTTTATTTTATATTTCTATACTGCTTCTAATGTGTTTGTTGTCTATCTTCAGATTGTGCTGTTTACACAAGGTTGTACATGTTGTATTGATTTAGTATAACAGTACAAGTCTGATTGGTTTTGTGTTAGGTATAGTTTTTTTTATATTGTATGTGTTATATTTCTCATTTTCTTACATGTGTTTATTCAATTTATCCAAAATGGGCACAGTTTTTGGACTGTCCAATGAGTCTGTTCGTTTTGGAATATCAATTAGTTTGTACTGATCAGATTATTTGTTTGAAAAGATGTAAAAATAAACAGATATTTGAGTTCACAGTGAGCCCTCTCTTATAAGTGGATTTTAGGTGTGATGAACATAAAAGCCTGATGTGTGTAAAATATCAAGGTATTCTCTTGTTTAGCTTAGCCGTCTATTTCTTGTGCATGTGTGTGTTGTGGGGGAGGGGGAGCTGCGACACTGTATTCATTTTCTAGACTGAAAGCTGCAAATGTCTGCAGCACACATATATCATCTATTCTAAAAGGTTAGGCAAAAAAAAGTAAAGGGAAGTAACCTCGCCGATGGCTGATTCCTTTTTGGCTGGGCAATCAACAGTCTTTCTATTAGGATTTGACATCTCTTGAACAAAGGGAATAACCACCCTGAATGTCATTACATGTTTCTGTTTCATCTCCCCTGTGACTGGTAGTTTCCCCTGCTGAGAGGCCTGATCCATGTTGTTCAGTGGAATTACTATGGATTTCCTGCCTTCCAGCGAGGTTAGTGCCTACCTAGAATCCTCTGTGCATCTAACACCAGCAGATAAAAATATTTTACATGTGGCTGGGTAAAATACTTTCACTTTCACATCCTTATGTTTTGTTAATTTTACCACAGGTAAAAAAAAAGTCTGTGTTTTCCTCGTTTCAGCAGAAAAATCATGGTCCACAAACACTCTTGATAACCTGCACAACCATTTAGACCTTGCCTTACAGAGATGTGTTAGCATGATTTATTTTGCCTATACATTGCGAATCTTACCAGGACTTGTCTTGAGTTTCCATGATTGCCCTGGTCCTTTCAATTTTAAGCAAGTCCACTGGTATTTTGATCCATTTCTCTAGTAGCTAGGAAATAAATTGTTCCCAATTTCTGCCAAATGATAGCAAGGGGTCTGATGGTTGCCATCTAGTGGTGAAGAAAAGTTTTGTTTTATTTTAGAAGATTGCATGGGGAAGGTATTAATAAGCTCCTATGTCAGCCGCAATGTTCTTTCTACAAGAACAATCAGGTACATTTCTGTATTTTTTTTTTTGTTTCTTTGACTTTTCCCGTAGTGTCACAGGTGATTTAGTAGCTTAGGAATAACTTCAAGATGTACAAGACTATTGTATGTGCTAACAGGGAAGTTTGGCCACTCAGTGATACTTTAGTGGTTGGTATATGCTCAATTTACAGTGGGCACACTGGTTGGCTAGCCAATCAGCATTCTTATTTTTAATATTAAATATCTTCCATTGTATAATATGCATTAACTCTACAATTCAAGAATATACAGCATGCATTTAGTTCTAGAAGAGTAAAGAAACATTTTTTTTATTATTAATCCACTTGATGAGTGAGTGCAAATGAGTTTGCTGTTGATGATCCAGGGCTAGTAAGGAGTCACTAGAGTGGAAAAGAATGACTGTATCATCCCCATAAAGTAAGGGTAGGAGCTGAAGCATATCATAGGGAAGTTTATCAATGAAGGCAGAAAATACTAAGAAGGCTAGCCTTGATCTCCAGGGAACACCTGAGTAAGAGATCTTTTCTGAAGTGAAGAATCCAGCTTTTATGGAAAATTATTTATTAAAAGAGATAGACAGCAGTCAAGTTCATACTGCTAAGAAACAGGTAAGAAACAGGTCAGCTGCTGACAGATGCACCTAATACAGTGGGAGTTAGAGAAGAGGGAACCGGTAGTAAGTGACAAGGAAACCTGTGAAGACAATAAACTGTCCTTCAGTTACTACATATTCACTACTTGTAATAAAGTCCTTTTTCAATGCACAGCTCATTATTAAGGGTATGGCATCCAGGTCCTGGGACATGATCATTAAATTGTACTCCACACTCATCGGACAACTGAATGCCCCTTTGGTATGTACCCATTCAAACAGCTGACACAACTTGAATGTCCACATCTCCTTCTTACTAACAAAATCAAGGGCCTAAATCATAAAATCTATGTGTTTCATGCCTTGCCCCTCTTCTTGGTGCCATAAAGTCAACTGATGGGTAATATCTGCCTCATGTACAGAGCCTTAATACACCTTATCTTGTCAAACCTACTGCACATTCATAAGTCCAATGGGGCATAAACACAGTGACATATAGGATGATAATTCCAACAGCCATGTGCCTGGTAATGCTGTTTGCAACATAAAAAGAACATATTGGATGGATAGTTATGCATCACAGAGAATACCTCTTCTATGGAATCATCTTCTTCTCCCCATAAAGCAAAGTACTTCTCAAATTATTCAAATGTAATCTGGATGAATGGATAAGCCACAAGAAATTCATCCTTGGTTTAGCACCCTTGTCCCTCATGGATAGGGGCAACATGTAAATGTTCTGCTCATCCTGCCAAAACCTTAATGGGAGTGTATGGCTATGGTTCTAAAGATCCTCATGGAGCAATAGACTAGTAAGTAATGGCACCTCATTCAGCATATGTTTGTTTATAGGTGCCATTATACACAAATTATTAATGAGCCTCATTAACACTGAATGTTATGGAACTGCATTACTAAAGTTTAGGCAGCTCATTTTCTCTGTATAGTGCTCTACACAGCTCACAGGCAATGTCTGAAATGCTGCAATTTTTCACATGTATACCAAAATATGTACTGACATTAGCTGTGTCTTATAGGTTTGCAAGTTATGAAAATCTCTTGCTTGGCAACATATCCATTTAATGTACAAATTATAACTCTTCTACTTTATTTGTTCTTAGAAGGCTGTTTGTGCTGAGTGGTAGTAGCTGTACTGGACAATGTCTGAGTATCTGGATACAGTTTATCATGAGCAGTGCGCCATGGCATATGGGTGATTTCTGGATCCTGTTGTGTGATAAGTAGGAGACAGCTAATGTTGTCCAGGCTATGATGCTAAAAGAATCACCTGTTTGGACCACAGAGCTGTCTATTTCCTCAAACTGAGGCTTGCAAAACAAGGCTGCTGACCTTCACAAACAGCCAGTGTTCTGGTGAACTGGGGTATAGCTGCGCCATAGTATGATAACTTCAGTAGGTAGAAACCCAAAGATCTAGAGTTCTGGGGACAGTAGAAAAGAAGAAAACTGCTGACTGCTTTCACTGAGAGTAACTTTTCTTGACATTTCTTTACCTTTTTATACAATCACTTAATTCTGCATTCCACTACCCTTATTTGCAGAGATGCCTCCATTTTGTTCGGTGTCTGAATGCTTTACTCAACCTTATGTTATGTAACATATGTCTGCTTTGTTACAAAGATTGGTCACAGACCTGTATTTTGTTATGCCTACTCATTTGAGCCAAGCTGCATTTATAGATGTTGAACACAGGTTTTCCCTAAGTATTGCTTATGTGCATTGTTTTCTAGTTGTGCCTCTGCCACCCATGCCTAGACACTCACAAAGGGACATAATTCTGCACATGTAATGTTGCAGTACCAGGATGAGCTTGCAAGTGTGTATTTTTCCATGTTTGCTGTTGAGAAATCATACATATCAGGCACTACCACATAGCAATGAAGATCACCAAAACTGTTTTGCTTGATAATACCTGAAAGGCTACAGATTTACTAAAGACTGACACTGCTCTGAGTGTTTTCCCTGTGAAGCTGTCCTTATAAGTTATCTGCTGTATCATAAAGGGTGCAGGTTAGTATAACTATAGTTGTGTTTGACTTGTTTATGGGCATACTATCTGCTATGCTAGAGAACCACTGGAGGCCATTTCACCATGTTCTGGCCATGATGGGACATATTATAAACACAACTGTTTTTGTACATGTTTTACAATATAATTAATGGTTGTATGCTATTGGTATGCTGCTTGGTGATTTCTAGTATGTGTGTGTGTATATGTGTGTGTGTGTGTGTGTGTGTGTGTGTGTGTTTGTGTGTGTGTGTGTGTGTGTGTGTGTGTCTCTGTACTGTTGTGCACATATCTGTTAATGTGATAAATGATTAATGTCTCCATATGTCTGTTGCAAGCTGAGAGGAGAAGATGGTGCACTGTGCTACGTATCATACAGAAAAGGCATTGCCTGGCATGTCTGAGGTATAAATTTATTGCTACATACACTGCTACAACCATTATGATTGTTCTTTGCCCTATTTGATGACAATTCTGTGTGCATGTGTTGTATGTTATGAGTGAATCAATGGAGATTTTGTGACCCCTAGATGGGGAGGGTCCAGAAACTAGAGACCAGCAAATTGTCTGATGAGTCGCTGTCTCTCACTGGAAAGAATCCTCATGGAGTGATTCCCTAAGGGATCCTACTGCCCCTATACTGGCTCTGACAGATTCTCAGCTGGAGATGCATACAGTGGAGAAGGCTTCTGCATGGATGGTAGCTGGACGCTTTAGGAAGAAGGCCACTACACTGTCAAGGATCCTACGTGTAATGGAGGCACATGCATCACATGTCGCATCACACAAGAATCCAACTTGTCTAGGTATACATGTCAATATTACATCAATGTACATATTGTAGCAGTGCTCTCATTCCTGTTTTGTGCCACCAAATGGGTGTATATCCCTTCCCCAGTGCACTCTGCATAGACTATGCATGCTGTGGGGTTCCATGGAAGGAACACAATTGGCTGTCTGGTATGTCAACTGTTATTTTCACAACTGTGTACCACCCACAGTACATGTCAACATGTGTTAGTTTTGCCATTCATCTTCTTAGCAAAAATGAGAAGGAATTTGCATGTCTGCAGTTAACCTTTGTTACTACTGCTTGGACAGTTATGTGCTGCACCGGTTACACATTTTAGTACATGTTAATCTTGTACTCCTCCAGTTTTAATTCATGGAGGTATTTGATTTCTACCTAGTTAAATGAAAGACCTTAAATCCTTCAACTATCCCAATAGATTAGCATGATTTCCCTTACACTCAGTAACCTACCAAGGTGACCTTGTCTTGTTTTTCATGCCATAAAAGGCCCAATCATATTTGACCTCCTATTTCTTTGCAAAGCTACAGCTCTCCAAATACTCATGCTAGGTACCAAAATTTACACTAATAAATAAGCAAAACTTGCTGCAGGGATTGGTTCTCAACCCAATGCTACAGGTCAAAAGAGTACTACTTATAGGTTCATTGGTGATTATTAGGCTAACAACCACATGGGCCTGTTTAAGCCTAGCCATGCATCCCAAATCTCTGACAAGTTCTAGTACCCTTGATAAGTGTAAGCAGGGGCTTGGGAGGGGAAATATTCACAAGCAAGGGCCTTGGAGATGAACTATTTTCAGGCTGCCTATGTCCATTAGAGACATAGGTGCCAAACCAGGGATGAATTTCCTGCTCTCTACCCAATTGTCCAAGTTACACTTGAATTGGGTTAGGGAGGAACTCTGCTTCACATGGATGGGGAGCCTGGCTTCCTTTAAGGCTAGTTCTGACAATTAGATGGGTAGACACAAGTCGGCACCAGGGTTATCATGTACAATTCTGCTCATTTTGGGAGATGAGCATTATTAAGAGCTTGTAAAGGGTGACAAAAACGTATACATGTGTCTGCTTAAAGATGTATATGACTTGACATATTAAATGCCCCTCTGGTCACTTGCCTAATATTGTTCCTATGTTGCTATGGATTCCAGGCCAACAGACTTTGCTGCACTGCCACTTTGTGTACTGGATAAACAGGATATCCAACTTCTTCCCTGCCATCATGTCATCCACTTCTATGCATCATCCTATCAGTGAATCTATATTCAATGCAACAATTCTTAGTTCATTATTTTTGTCAGTTCTATTTGTTTTACACCTGGCTTTTGCTCAACAGAGTTATCTGGATGACTGGACACTTGCTGGCCAGCAGTTTACTGACCCAGGGGTGATGTATACAAGCTTCTGTTGGGTGTAGGCCTTAACACAGATTCTACTAGGACTATGAATAATTCCTATACATTTGAAAAAGCTTACATATTATAGCAATAACCCACGCCTGGACCTTTTTCCATTAGTATAACTCGATTCGCTGGCCAATCATCATGGTATAATACAATATAACCATCTTTCTGGTGAAATAAAAAAATGTGCTTAGGAAGAAGCAGAACATTTTCAAGGTGAATTCATAAATTAATAATATTTTGGGCAATGAGCCATTTTTATCAACAAATTGGGTACTAATTTTAAAAGATTTTGGAGCTCAAAATTAAGACCAATGAAAATTATGGGACGGGTACTAGACATCGTGGAAGCTGTAATCAGTGTATGTATATTAATAAACAAGTGAAAATAACACTTGGGAATACTATGAGGAGTAGAATTAGTTTTCAAGGAGAAAATTGTGCTACTAAAAAAGTAGTATACTTGGCCCAGTATGGAAAATGTGATTATTATGTAGGAAAAACAGAACGTGCACTGAGGACTAGGATATACACACATCTATACAAAATTAACAATCAAAAGGAGAATAATGTCTTACACAAACATTCCCTGGTGTGTAAACAGTTCAGAAAATTCATTTTTGGCATTTTGGAAAATATTAAAGTTGATCAGAGGGGGGGTGACTGGAACCACTATTTAAGGAAAAAGGAAACTCAGTGGCAATTGAGGCTGGCTGCTATGTTTCCCCCGTGTTTAAATGATGTTGTTTATATCCCCCCTATGTTGCCAGAAAGTGCAGGAAGACTGTAGAACTATTTTCTTAACATTTATTTTTTAACATGGTAATTTACCTTTGATGTGTTTTATATTAGTACAACAATGCTCTTTATATTAATATTTTATGTTCTTTATCTTTATTTTAAATAAGTGTGTAAAGTTTTTTTTTTTTTAAGGAAAATGACTGGCTTTTCAATCAGCCTATTGTGAGTATTGGAGGGTTATTTAACTCATTTGTGCTGCTGTATCATGTTGTATTCTGATGAAGTCCCAGCTTGTAGGTACAAAAACACTCAATACTTTTGTTATTACAGGTGTTTTCTCCATCTATCACCCCGTTCTAGTGTGTTTTTTATTTGTTTAGATGGTTTTGCACTGTAGCATTTTTGGTTTTACATTTTCTTATGCCTATTAATGATATATAGACTTTTAGTAATTGTAGGAAATGGAGGCTTTAACAGAAATTAGATTTCATACACAATTTCAGGCATGTAAGATCAACTAGAAATTCTTCCTTTCTGGGCTGACTGGGAGCTTTGTGCTGATTAAATGACTTATTCAAAATTACAGCGTATGCTGGTGGAGAGTGAAGGAATCAAACCTAAGGACTGCAGCATGGCATACTAACAGCTGACAGTCATTAACATTCTGAGTCAAACCACAGTTTCATGCCAATGGGCTCATTAACAGTGAACGTCTAAAATATAGCACCTCACAGGGGGAAAAATATGTAAATATGTGGATTTATTGAAGTGATATTATTCCAAACAGAATTTACAAACATATGAGAATAGATTTTTCTCAAGAATCAATCTACAGCTTGAACAATCTCTGCCTTAGTTGTCAGACCACGGAGCCAAGAAACTGAAACAAGGTAAAAGAAGCAGAAGGGCTGGTACATGCAGATCAGTCAGTTTAAACATGTTTTGTTCATTTGTGATACCTTATTTTGAAACAAATTAGATATTTATTGCTAATCACAAAACATGCATCTTAAAAGGAATTTTTATTTACAAGAGAACATATTATCCTGCACCTTAAAAATATTTTCCTGTGTCTCTTCAATATGCTTAGTTTTTACCGAAGGTAAATGAATTATTTCAATTTATTTGTTTTACAAGGTTTCAGCTTGTATAAATGAAACCAGTAAGTCTTTGGCAGCCCAGCAGGTGTTACCTTATAAATTACCAGAATGCAGGGCTCCACCTACATGCTGAACCCACATTTATGATAGCTCTGCACTTTCTATATCTTGGTTAGAAATCAATTTTTTAAAAAGTCAGTGTACAAAGGTTAGAATAAGCACTCAGCTGTTATTCATCTTTCTCATGATATTCTGCATGGTGAATCAATGGGAAATCTTCTGACTCATTCAGAAAACAAGTTATCTCTCTTTATTTAGGAGAAATTGGCTAGTATTGTAAAAGAAAGACACACACAACAGGGCATGGATATTATACCAAGTCCTGCAAGGCCTATAGAACAAGTCTCAGTGTTCTATAATTACAAACTTTATCTGTTTTTCCACAGTATATATTTGGCTCCTTATTATAGGTGTGGAATCCGTTAACTGCAAATCTCATAGGTTCATAAAAAGTGAGGTTCCAACTCCAAGTAGCACATTTTGGAAGGTGTTACAATATTAATGTTTTTGTGGGGAAACAAACTTCCCTGCATACTGTGTGCACCCCTGGCATAGAGACTGCACCCCACCCATACTACTAACTATATATGCTACTCTGAAGTCACTGTACAGGGAATACTCAGCAGAACCACAACTTCAGACTTAGTATATATTCCCCTACATTCACTATTACAGTCAGGTAATTCCAAGGATCACAGCTGGGACAGGGGTTCAGAAGTACAACAGGACCCTTATATTTAACTGGTTCTTAACAAAACAAAAGAAACAAACAAAAAGTGCACATCCCTATTCCACAGTGAAAACCTGTTTAATCGTTTCAGTAAACAGACAATCCAGAACCAGAAAATTCTTAGATTAGATGGGGTATGATCAGTGGAAAAAAAATAACTCCATTACAAACTGAAAAAATGCCCATATATATAACATTTTGAAAAAAAGTATTGGCTCAATATAAGCAGCATTTTATCATAAAAACAAAATATAAATAGGACAAGAAATGTAACAGTCTGACAGAGACAAAGGCGTCAGAATGCCCCTCCTTCATAGGTGAGGGAGTGCTATTATCTC
Source organism: Protopterus annectens (assembly GCF_019279795.1). Classification (NCBI taxonomy): domain Eukaryota; kingdom Metazoa; phylum Chordata; order Ceratodontiformes; family Protopteridae; genus Protopterus; species Protopterus annectens. The sequence goes on along the minus strand of NC_056741.1, from coordinate 897,576,281 downwards.
CGATACAAATAAAACAAATGTTATACAAAACATAGATTAGCTGTCTCTGCACCAATATGTTAAGATGATTAAATAAACCTTAAACTGCAGCAACTAATTTTCAGACAATATTTATATACAATATATGACAGTACCTGAAAGATATGCTGTATAGAGAGGAGTTGATGGATTACTGCCACCTGTATGTATTAATGGCCATTTAATAAGGCTGGAGAAGGTCTGCTCTGTTATTTCACATGAGCCATTTTCTGAGGTAAGACATGTAGTACTGTATATGAGAAGCCAGAAATCTGATGACACTGAAGTGAAAGGTTAGAAGAAATGGTTCTGTAAGATGCCTAAGGATTACTTTACATGAAGCAAACCACACCTTCCTACAGGTGGAATTACCCAAAATGACCAGATTATTTGGCATTGCAAAGGTGCAGAAGGGCGAAGTCAATCCTCCATTCAGACCAGTTGTAGCTGCGGGCCACTATAAAACAGAAACCATTTACATCTTTTTGCACTACCTACTAAATCCCATTGTACAAGCATCTGAATTTTACCTAAGAGGTTCTTAGCATTTGCTGGAACCTTTGAGAGACTTACAAGGTTTGAATGTTAGGTGTCCGTTCGCTTCATTAGATGTGCACCTGTACAGAATGGCAGAGGGGTATAGAATTTGTCAGAAAATATCTGGTCAAATTCATGAACATTAACAATCTGTATTTTACTTGAAACTGTTTTGGTCAACAAGTTTTTTTTCCTTTTTGGGTAGACTTTTTAAAACAAAAGACAGATGTTGCCATGGGAGCTAGAGTAGCACCTGTATTTGCCAATGTTGTTATACCATGGTGGACGCAGATGTATCTAAAACCCCACAAATTATTTTCCAAGATTGCTTTTTATATAAGTTACATAGATGACTTGTTTTTTGTGTGGAAAGGCACTTTGGGTGAGTTTGAATGGTTATACTCATTCATTAATGATGGCACTTCCCTTCTCAAGTTCACCAACAGTGGCTTCGGTGACATGATTAATTTTCTTGACATCACCTTAACTCTAATTGGCAAAGATCAAGCTGTCAGTAGTAACATTTTCAGAAAGAATGCCTTCGTCAACCAGTGTTTACACAGGAAGATTCTTCACCCTAATCACATGAAAAAAGGAATCATGAAGGGGCAATTTATCAGACTGAGTAGGTTGACCAGCGATGACAACATTTTTGAACAAGATTCGGTTAACCTGAGAACCTTTTTTCTGGCAAGATGATATGGTTTGGATTGGTTTATCAATATCCAAGGCGAAGTTTCATTACTTAGATGCAATATAGTAAAACCAATCCTATACAAGCCCACAGCTAAACTACTGTTGTTTGAAAAACATACACCCACCGCTTCACAACAATCCATGACTGGTTACAAGGAGGCGTTCCCTCTACCTATTGCAGTTGACAAGTCCCTAATTAGGGACACATTGCATGATAACTGGAAAATCATTTTGGGGAACAGTGACCTTGTTGAGGTGCTAGGAGACCATCCCCTTTTCACATATAAGAAACCAAACAACATTAAATTCCTGCTCGAGAGACACCCTTTCACATTCTACACTGGTTGCAAGACACCAGGCACTTTCAAATAAGGAAAGTGCAAACAATGTCGTTTTATTTCTAACACTTCCAGTGTACACATTAATGCATTTTGTTTGACAGTCTTATCCAGTGAAAACATGACTGCAACTCACAAGGGATAGTATACTTAGCTACATGTGAATCATCTCCTTGGTTTTATGTGGGGAAGATGATTAGAAAACTTGGCCGTAGAATTTACGAACATACCTCTGCAATTAAAAACAAAGATCAGAATAATGCACCTTCAAAACACTCTCTAGTCTGTTCTTCATTCAAGAAATATACATTTTTTTGTACTTGATGCTGTTAGTATGGATGACTTTACAGGGAACTATAAGGTATGGCTTGAAACCGTGAATCATATTGGCAGATCAAATTACAATTGGACAAATACCCAGGTTTGAATGACTCCATTAGCATCAAATGTTTCTTGCCGGCACAGAAATTTTTATTGTGATGGTTTACTTGGTATAGAAGCCTGTTTTATGTAATCTATTAACTACACTTACTTCTGCTATAGTTAATAGTATATTGGTATTGACTGAATTCATGAGGATACAAACGAGATTGGAAGTTTCTTTTGTCACGTGATCAATAAGTAAGGATTTAGCGTCCATATTATAAACGCAAATGCTTAGGTTGTCGAATACAGCATGATCAACACCTATTAAGCGAACACACAATTCACTGAAACCTCACAACGCAGAAATACACGGCACCGAATTGCTTTGTTTGGCCAACACCATTCCACCCACTAACGAAAACAAAACATACTTCCTGCTACTCCGCTCGCTACATACTACCCACCCAAACAAAATAAATAAACCACATAAATACACTAACCTAAACCCTACTTCTAAACCTACACTAACCCTTACATACATTACTTTCTATGCACTTACATTAACCTGCACCCTAACCCTAAGGTCCGTAACTATCGCACACTTACCTTAATAAGCTATACCCAAACAAAATAAATAATCCATACGCATACACTTAACAAAACCCTACTTCTAACCCTTATATACATATCTATGCACTTACCTTAAGTTTGGTGACCAAATACAAAACTATCAATATGAAATTTTATACTTGGAAGAATGTGTACATTTAGTGTGTGTCCCTTTTGGATTGAGAGTGTATAAATTTCCAAATGGTGTGACCAGCAGAGACGGTGTATATAGAGACTTGGTCATCCTGTTCAATAACACTGGGATTACCCTGATGAAATTACTGGTGACTAACTACAAAACTAAAATTAACCACCTAAAGGATGAGATTCATGTATTAGATGAAAACATCAAAAAGTACATTTGTTTTCCTCAGTTTAACAAACTTTACAATGGTAAAGCAATTAAAGCCAAAAGGCTTACTGCCACAGTTGTGAACAGGAAAAGAAACAAGTCACGTAGAGATTTGGCAGCATATGAAAAGGGTGAAGCATACCCATCAAAGGAACAGAAAATGGCTACTACTTTCTCTTTCCTTCTATATACTTGTAGCACAGAACAACCCAACAGGAACAATCCTGCTTCTGATTCTAACAGCATTGCACTACATAATACTGAAAGAGCCACCAACATACACTCTCAAAACTAAGCCCTCATCTTTTTCCCAGCTCCTTTTTTACTACACCATGGGAGCAAAAGGACCCCTAGAGGGCAAACTGGGGGAAAGAAACAAGCAAGTGCAGGAGGAAAAACAAAAAGAAGAAATAAAGGTCAACATGGACATCCTTAAGTGACTTCAACTTGAACGACCATCATATTGCTGTACTCTCCAAAGGTTTTTTGTTTATTCCTTCACAAGCAGCTAACCTTAAAAAAACCTTGGTAAACATTAACTTGTATGTACAAATGATGAAAAATTCTCAGTGATATTCCTCATTTCAATAGAAACCTCAACATGCCATGCTCTAGAAGTACATTTAATTCAACACTTCACAACATATTAGAGGTGTACCAAGACCGATGCAAAGATGATTTTAGGAAAAAACTGGGTTACAAACAGGGAAAGTACAATCTCTCCCTGAGTGAGAGAAAAGCCCTAAATGACCTTATCATGAATAGGAATAGATGTGTTATGAGAGCAGATTAAAGCAGTATGACTGCGGTAATGGACAACAATGATTACATTCAGGGAATCAACAATCTTCTGTCAGACAATACCAGCTACGAAGAAACCACAAAGGAGAAGATTCAGAGATCATTTCTGAATATTGATAGTTCACTACTTGACTTATTAAGTCAAGGTGAATTAGATCAGGACATTTACGCCTTTCTACAGGTGGAATTACCCAAAATGGCCAGATTATTTGGCATTCCAAAGGGGCAGAAGGGCAAATTCAATCCTCCATTCAGGCCAGTTGTAGCTGCGGGCCACTATAAAACAGAAACCATTTCCATCATTTTGGCCTACCTACTAAATCCCATTGTATAAGTCTCTGAATTTTACCTAAGAGATTCTTAGCATTTGCTGGAACCTTTGAGAGACTTACAAGGTTTGGATGTTGGGTTTGTGTTCGCTTCGTTGGATGTGTTGTCACTGTACACCTGTAAAGAATGGCAGAGGGGTATAGAATTTGTCAGAAAATATCTGGTCAAAGTCATAAACATTAACAATGGCCTTATAAATATGATTGGCATTTTACTTGAAATTATTCTGGTCAACAAGTTTTTCTATTTTTTGGGTAGACTTTTTAAAACAAAAGACAGGGGTTGCCATGGCAGCTAGAGTAGCCCCTCTCTTTGCCAACCTTGTCATGGCATGGCGAGAGCAGAAGTATCTAAAACCCCACCAATTATTTTCCTGGGTTGTTTTGTACCAAAGGTACATAAATGACTTGTTTTTGTGTGGAAACGCACTTTGGATAAGTTGGAACAATTATACTCATTCATTAATGACATCACTTCCTTTCTCAAGTTCACCAACAGTGGCTTTGGTAACGTGATTAATTTTCTGTCACCTTAACTCTGGTTGGCAAAGATCAAGCTGTCAGAAGTAACATTTTCAGAAAGAATATCTTCGTCAACCAGTATTTACACAGGACGAGTCTCTACCCTAATCACATAATAAAAAGGAATTGTGAAGGAGCAATTTATCAGACTGAGTAGGTTGACATACTGTATAAATATATGAGTCTACTTCAGATGACTGAAGTTTCAGAACTACAAACATAATATGGCCAACGACCATATGATCAAAGTTTTGAAACATCAAATAAAATAAAATAAAAAATAAATATATCAAAAAAAAAAAAAAAAAAAAAAAAAATATATATATATATATATATATATATATATATATATATATATAAAATACACACACACATATATACACACACACACACACATATATATATATATATATATATACATATATATATCTATTAATATGTATATATATATATATATATATATATATATATATATATACACACATATATACATATATATATATATATATATATATATATATATATACACATATACATACACAGGTTCACTTCTAAATCTCGAATCTCAAAATACTGAACTCAAAATCTCGAAAGGTCAAAATACTGAAAACTCATAATATTGAATCTCATAATATCGAAAAACATACAGAACACCAACACTTACTAAATTGCAGCATTAATACTTACAGAAACATATTTCTCTTCTACAACTATAAGCAGCAGGGCAAGTCCATCTGCACCCCCACACATCCTGCTACTTAAATATATCAACTCCGAAATCGCACTTCACAGAAGGAAATGGCAAACATACCATTACATGCTTCATGACTGCCTGTTGTAACCTTAGTCATGTTCCCTTTTAATGTACTATACTACAACATAACTCATCTTATTGCAGTGAAGTATGATCTTGGAGTGATATATTTAAGTAGCAGGGGGTGTGGGAGTGCTGGGGGCTTGCCCCCCTGCTGATAGTTGGAGTAGACTAATATGGTTTGACTTTTCTTTGTTTCTGTATGTATTTCTGCTGCAATATAGTAAGTGTTTGGTGTCCTGTATGTTTTTCAATATTATGAGATTCAGTATTATGAGTTTTCAGTATTTTGAGCTTTTGAGATTTTGAGTTCAGTATTTTGAAATTCAGGATTTTGCATTTTCAAGATTTAGAAGTGAACCCATATACACACACACAAACACACACACATATATATATATATATATATATATATATATATATATATATATATATACACACACACACACACACATATATATATATATATATATATATATATATATATATATATATATATATAGCTCCCGTTTATAATCTCAAAATACTGAAATCTCGAATTTCAGTATCTCAAAACTATAAAGGCGAATGACTCACAATCCTGAAACCCAAAAGCACAAAACACACAATCACGAACATACATACACCACACAACACACACACCATTCTACTGACACCACACAAACCATATAACCCTACACTACATGTAAGCCCCCCCTGAAACCCCATGTGGGGGGCCGCACCCCCCCACTTATATATACCAATTCCGAGACACCCAGACATTCTACAGTCCCTTGCGCGCGCACAAGCACACACACACACACACACACACACACACACACACACACACACACACACACACACACACACACACCAACACATCCAACACTTACACTCATACTTCCACCTCCCTACCCTAAACCACACATACAACTTACAAAAACACAGTCACATAAGCTCACTCACCTTAACATCCAGACACCATCCCAGCCAAACACTTCACGTAACGTAGCATAAATGCATAAGCGCGGATTTGAGATATTCAGATTCTCGCTTATGCACTTTTGCTATTTTGAAGTTTTGCCTTTATGGTCTTGGGATACTGAAATTCAAGATTTCAGTATTTTGAGTTTATAAAATGGAACTCTCTCTCTCTCTCTATATATATATATATATATATATATATATATATATATATATATATATATATATATATATATATATATATATATATAGATATATATAGATATATATAGATATATATACACATAGATGGATCTACTTCACTACACTGACATCCCACTTCCGACACTCACATCATTGCCGAGATGAAAGGACCAGCAAACCCAGAAGACTGACATCCAGAATACAAAATTACCACTTGAGGTAAGTAACTGCTTGGTCATCCCAAAAAAAAATAATCCAAACAAAACTAAAACTACCCATGTGAGGGACTTCACCCCACCCACCCCCCTATGTGGGGGTCTTTGCCCCCACACCACCCTAACTAAATATACCAACTCCAAGAGGGCATTACAGCGGGGGTAAGGGGCAAAGTTCAATAGAATGGTCAAGCGGTTACTTTCCTTGAATAGAAAGTCGGTGTTCCGAATGTCGGTCTTCTGGGTTTGTTGGTCCTTTTGTCTCTGCGATGTGAGTGTTGAGTAAATAAAGTAGACCCATATATACAGGGTACTGACCTGGTGGATACATGTTATGATTTCCAGGCCTTAGCAACATGGTATGAGTAGAGACCATGCCCTGCAGACATAATAAGTTTGTGGACAGACAAGAGTTTTTGGTCATTTTTATCATAATGACAAATTAGGAATATAGTTGTGTAAAATGGTATTCAGTGCTGGACAAACAGATGGATGTTAGATAGTTTCTCACCACCTAAAAAACTGTGTACATGTTAGTTGATTGAGTTCTAACTAGTTTAGGCTTTTCAGTGTTGTACAGTAGTGGATTCTGAAAAGGGTATTTGCTGCAAATATAGCCACTTTATTATAGCATTGTTCAAGTTTGATTTTTGTGATGCCTGGAAGCTAGCACCATAAACTATTTGATGAGAGAAGGTAAGTGCTGACTAGTGTAGTTTTTGTTGCATTGGCAAGAGTTTTTGGTTCAGTAAAGCATCCACAGTTTTGCCTTCAGAGACCCACCACCTTGCAGGGCATATGTATTATACCTGGTTTATGATGTTACTAAATTCAAGGTGCTATTTTTAATTAACATCTGCCATATTCAAGTCCCCCATCAACTAATTTCCCCTTTCACCACTATCCTAAATACATACTCTATATAATAAGGAGGGCTTCTGTGTATAATTCCTTTCAGAACCTGCTGTTATTTCCAGTCTCCTGTGTAACCTACAGCACTTCTTCCCTTCCTAGTTTACTTATTTGTTCTATTGCTTTGATCTCTTCCCTTATATATAGGTTATCTCCCTGTACATTTTGCCTCACCCTTTCTGTCCCTTGCTTTGGGTTACATATCTTGGTATGTGTATGTCCAGGTCAAAGTACCCTATGTTCTACCTTTAAGTAATTACTACATTATGAAGATGCTGGTCTTCCTTCCAAAGGACAAGATTAGGTAGCTTTTTGCCTGTTGTCTGAACTGAACCCTGGTACTCATTACCTTCCAAGTTTCACTTAGATTTCTTCTTTTGTCTCACCACACTGGCAGTCATTATTCCTTTCCTTTTACTTACTACAGATACCCTTCTACTCTTCTCCAAGTGGTGTAAACATTATTAATCTTTTAAAAGGAGTCTATATTTTGTGTAATTTACCTTTTGCTAATTTAAACTGTTGCTGATGCAGTATTTAAAAAGTACTGTTGTGTACTCTTACCATAAATGTAGATGTTCGAGTGTGTTCACTGTTGCAGTCATGACTGTTGGGTTCTTCCTGCCAGCAGCAGCACTCGATCTGCCAGAATCCCAAAGTCTGGATTGGGCGTCAGCTGAGGTCACTTTTATCCTGACGTCAATGCGCCAGGAAGTATAAAGACCTCAGCCGATGCCATTACCCCAGTTTTTCTTGCCCCAGATGTCAGGTGCCCAAAACCTCAGCAGCCAAAATACCTCATAACAGACAATACTCAAAGAAAAAACAAAAGAGGGGGTAGGAGGGAGGGTAACTCAGACTGCAACAGTGAACACACTCGAACATCTACATTTATGGTAAGAGTACACAACTGTACTATGTCCTTTGTGGTTCACTGTTGCAGTCATGACTGTAGGGTTGAGTCCCAAAGCTAAGAAAGGGTGGCTGGAGGAGAAACAGAAGGAGCAGCCACAAAACTTTGCAAAACCGCAGAAGCAAAACCGGCCCTAGATTTAGAATAGAGAGGGAGGTTGTATTGCTTAGAAAAAGTATGCACAGAACTCCAAGTAGCAGCCTCTAAAATATCCTTGGTAGGAACCCCACAAAGAAAGGCTGCTGAAGTAGCAGTAGCCCGGGTAGAATGAGTCCTAATATTAACAGGAACTGGATTGCCATGAAAAGAGTAACAGAACTTGATGCAGTGGGCAATCCACTTAGAAATAGTTTGCTTAGTGATTGCTTTCCCTAGAACAGTAGGAGCATAAGCGACAAACAATTGGTCAGATTTCCTGAATATCTTGGTCCTGTCCAGGTATAGAAGAAGCTGCCTGTGCACGTCCAAAGAGTGCAAAAGACTTTCTTCCTCACTTTGAGGATTAGGATAAAAAGTAGGAAAATGAATAGTCTGATTCAAGGCTACTGCTGAAACCACCTTAGGCATAAAGGTGGGATTAGTCCTTAGGGATACCCTGTCCTGATGAAAAATAATGAAGGGTTCCACAGCCATGAGTGCTTGCAATTCCGAAATCCTTCTAACAGAGGTTATAGCTAAAAGAAAAGCAGTTTTCCAAGACAAAAATTTTAAATCCATGGAAGCTGCAGGTTCAAAAGGAGACAAGGTTAATTTTTCCAAAACATAGTTAAGATCCCAAATGGGAACAGGTGCTCTTATAGGGGGCCGAACATTCTTAGCCCCTCTAAGAAATTGTTTAAGTAATGGATGAGAAAAAAATCGGAGGATCCGTATTGTAATGTGCAGAAATAGCAGAAGCATGAAGCTTGATAGATGAAAAAGATGGGCCCGTATGTAACAACTCTGCCAGATACTTTAAAATCAGCGGAATGTTCAGAACAGCAGAATCACCACCTTGGACCTGATTCCAGGAGCAAAATCTTTTCCGTTTACCTGCATAAGATTTCCTAGTGCTGGGCCATCTAGCTTCAAGGATTACATCCATTACCTGTTTGGAAAGAGTATAGGTGTTTAAAGACCCTGGATCGCCAGGCAGCTAGATTCAGAGTTTTGACATGACTGTGCAGGATCCAGCCATCCTGTTGAGACAGTAGATGAGGGATTTAAGGCAGAATCCAGGGAGGCTCCTGAACTAGGTTCATCAGAGTGGAATATCAGAATTGTTGAGGCCAATTGGGAACCAGTAAAATCATTTGCGGTCTGTCCTGTTTTATCTTCAGAAGTACCCGAGGTAGAAGAGGAAAAGGAGGAAAAGCATATACTGAGAGGTGTTTCCAACTGAATGAGAGGGCATCCACTTGCCATGCTAGTTTGTGGTAGGTCCTGGTACAGAATGTTGGAAGTTGATGATTCTGAGGGGATGCAAAAAGATCTATGTCCGGATATCCCCATGCCTGTACTATCATCCTGAATATCCGAACATCCAACATCCATTCATGTGGATCCGAAAGTGTCCTGCTCAACGTGTCTGCCAGAGTGTTGTCTTTTCCTGGCAGGAATTGTGCCTGTAAGTGGACTCTGCAGGTCAGTGCAGTGTACCACAGAGCCATGGCTAACCTGCACAGGGGGTAAGAGTGAGAGCCCCCCTGCTTGTTTATATACCACATCACTGTAGTGTTGTCTGTCTTTATCAACAATTGCCCTGGCAGAAGAAAGTCTCTGAATGCTATTAGAGCATTCTGCACAGCGAGCATCTCCTTCAAATTTATGTGCAGGTGAATTTGCTCCTTTGTCCAAACACTCTGAAGACATCTCCCGTGCATGTGGGCTCCCCAGGCATAATCTGAAGCATCCATTGTCAGAACCTGGTTGGTTGGTGGAGGGCAAAAAGGCCTCCTCTTGTTCTGGAGACAGGCTTCGGCCCACCAAAGAAACTCTTGCTGTAGACAAGGCAAAATCGTGATCACTGTTTCCAAACTGTGGTAATGCTGAGACTACACACTCTTGAGGTACCACTTTAGTTTCCTCATATGCAGTCTTGCATATGGTATTAGGAGAATGCAGGAAGCCATGTAACCTAAAGCCTGCAGAACCTGTCTTGCAGTCAGCTGTTTCATTGAAGCCAGGTGTTGGAAAGAAGAAGCCAGTTGTGCTTTTTTGTCTGCTGTCAAGGGAGCCATCTGGGTTGTAGTACTCAGAAGAGCACCCAGGAAAGTAATCTGTTGTGTGGGCACCAGATTTGACTTCTTTAGATTCACTGTGAATCTGAGGTATTGTAGAAGATGCTGCACAAAAGCTAGATGCTGAAGTAGAGTGTCTTTGTCGTCCGCTTGAATAAGACAGTCATCCCGATAAGGGTATATTTGAATCCCCTTCTGTCTGCAAAATGCCATTACTAGTGCCAGGCACTTTGTAAAGACCCTGGGCACAGTAGATAAGCCAAAGGGCAGCACAGAGAACTGGTAATGCTTCAAGCCCACTTTGAATCTCAGATACCTTCTGCACTCTCGCCTTATAGGAATATGCAGATAAGCTTCCTTTAAGTCCAGAGTCACCATCCAAGTGTTCTTGCCCAACATAGGCAGCAGCTGCTGCAGAGTGAGCATCTTGAATTTTGGTACATCTAGGAAGGTGTTTAGTACGGAAAGGTCCAGGATTGGTCTCCACAAATTTTCCTTCCTGGGAACCAGGAAAAGTCTTGAATAAAAACCTTGCCCTATTTCTAAATTTGGTACCAGTTCTGCAGTTGTGCCTCTGCCCATTGATGATTCAGCAGATCTGGCCAACCATTCGGTCTTGGCAAGGTGTGGAAATGAAATCTGTAACCTCTTGAGACTATGTCCAGAACCCATTTGTCCCAGGTTATGCGGCTCCAATTTTGATAAAAAAGAGAAATCTTTCCTCCTAAAGGTGCTTCCAGGAGAGGAGCCCCTTGAACCAGAAAGGGAGAGTCATAAAGACTGTTTCCAGTAGGGTTGAGACTTATCCTCACCACCTTTGGGAGAGGGGGCATGCCACTGCCTATTCCTAAAAAGGGTTTGTGCCTGTCTCCTACCACTGGAATGCCTGAATCTGCTTCTCTGAGGCCTGTCTGAGCTCAGAAAGGACCAAGGTTTAGCTGGCCAGTGCCTGCTAAATGTAGAAAATCCTTAACCGTCTGCATAGATTTGGCTTTGTCCTCCATTTTCTTTAATACCTCTTCAGCTTTGGCCCCAAACAAAACATCATGCTGCAAAGGGGTATCCAAAAGTTTGGCTTTAACCTGATCTGGCAAGCTTTGTTCCTTTAACCAAGCATGTCTTCTAATAACTGCGCCAGTTGTCACAGCCCTACAAGAAGCTTCCAAAGAATCAAAACCACAATGCAGGGTATGTTTACCTATTTGTTCAATAGCATGCAATAAATCCTGTAACTCCTTGTCATCCGCACCAATAGAAACAGCTGACATCTTTTGTTTAAATACAGACAAAAGGTATTGCTGATACTTTAGCATATGAAATTGACAGTTCAATGCTCTAATAGACAATGTAGCAGAAGTATAAACTTTTTTACCCCATCTTTCCAAAGCCCTGGACTCTTGGTCAGAGGGAATAAGATGTTTAGCAGAGGCCGCTTTAACACCCTTAGGGCCCAAAGAAATTGTTTCCGGATCAGGTGAAAGATTCTTAAAAAGAAACTTGTGAGAATCTGGAACCCTATAATACCTATCTGGTTTGACTGGAGCAGGGGGAAAAGAATAAGGAGAGAGGGAAGCTTCTGAAAAGACATCATCTAGAATGACCAATACAGGGGGAATAGCAAGAGGCTTATGCTGAGGGAGAAGAAGAAAATCCCTAAGCCTTTTCTTGGTTTCAGAGAATTCCTGCCCTTCCCAGTGAAAATGCTCCCTCATATCATGCAAAGTTTCACCAAAAGAATAATCCTCAGGAGGAGAGGCTGAAGGAAAGGAATATTCAGCATCAGAATCCTCATAAGGAGGAAAGGAACAATCGTGCTCAAGGGAAGAAGCAGAAGAAACAGAAATTTGGTCTGAAGAATCATAATTGGACTGTAATCTAGGCTTTTTGCCAGGAGGGGGATGAGAACCCCTGATCATAGATAACAAATCTTCCGCCATCCTAAGCATCTGCCTTTGAGGCCTAGAACCCTGATCAAAAGGCATCTGTGCTTGTCATTTCTTTTTAGCTGGAGCCATAGTCATTGTCTTAGAATGCAAAACTGAATCCATATTGACATGAAGCTGTGAAGGCCTGAAAACTCCCTCAGAAGACGGTACCTGCCTACTGGCTCCGGACCCAACTGAGGGAGTAGAATCCAAAGGTCCATTCCCTGGCAATACTGAAGGCCCCATCAGCTCCACACTGGAGTTGGTACAGGCAGTTGGTTCAAAAGAAGCGGACAACAGGAGCTGCAAAGGCACCTCACTGACAACCAACGAACCAGCAACTGGCAATAACTGAGTAATATCCTCTGCTTTGGACCTCGGAGGCCTGTCTTTATCTTAGCGCCTCTTACAGACACCAGAAGCCAGAAAAGAATTCAAAGACATATTATAATTAAACCTTTTACCAAAATAGTAGAAGGCAAAGATGTACCTACGCTTAATAGTATGCTGATTAAATCTAGCACAAAACTCACAATTAGCAATGTCGTGGTCAGGCCCCAGGCAGGAAATACAATAAGAGTGAAAATCCCTATGAGGTATTTGTTTCCCACAAGAAATACAATTATTAACTTTTTCTGACGTCTGACTGGAACAAGAAAAAGACCTCCCCAATGGGGTACTTATCTTAAAAAACGAAAAATCTTGGAAGCAAATCCAAAAACAGACAGAAGTAGGTCAACCGGCATCAGCGAACTGCTCAGGGCACTGCACGGCAAGAAAGACTGGGGTAATGGTGTCGGCTGAGGTCTTTATACTTCCTAGCGCATTGACGTCAGGATAAAAGCGACCTCAGCTGACGCCCAATCCAGACTTTGGGATTCTGGCTGATCGAGGGCTGTTGCTAGCAGGAAGAACCCAACAGTCATGACTGCAACAGTGAACCACGAAGGACATCTATCATTTAGAATAACGTCCCCCCTCACAAACAGATGTAGGGCACCATGTCATCACAGACAAATTGGGCAAAAATTTGCAATAATGGTTTACTCTTCATTTTGCAATACAAACAGTCCTCTCTTTTGAATTCATAACTCCAGAATATAAACAGAAAAAAATGTAATCATATAATTTCTGACTTGTGTAGAAACTTCCTGCAGAAACTACTCAGGATGAATTTAATGAAAATGCATAAGGACAACTAAGAATATCCATGAAAGCCACATATGAAGATGTGTCATTGCAAAAATTAAACTGGATAAGGAAAAAATTAACAAGGTAAAACAAAAGTTTGATAAGAAGAATAGTCTTTAAATTAAAACAGCCAGAGCTAAAGTGTTCTGATGAAGGTACTCTTTGACATAGTACAGAAAATAATTCCATTGCATAGAATACTAAATGGAGCAATGTCTGAAAAATGCAGTACAGTTTGTACCGCAAGGTACAACAGAAATTTGGGTATGACAATGAAGATGCTGTCTTTTCATCAGTATATAATGGAAACCTTTTGCACTGAAGATCTAACTATAATACCTAAATATACATATACACATACATATACTTTTTACGCTTTCAGATTCTGCCCTCGATATTAACAAATTCATACTCCAGACAGTACTGCCATTGCAAGTAAATTTGAGGGATTTGTCAAATAATGTTCCTCATGATGAATAATTAACTCTATTTTTTCAGAATTACCAATAGCCTCCTTATCTCACCTCTCAGTAAAATATATGCATACTTTACTTCAGAATGAAACACTCAGTATTGCTCCAACAGTTGGTTTGAAGGCCTCTGTTCATCTTTATGAAACAGCAGTAAAGGATAGAACTCTCATCTCACGTAAATGCTTGTTCAATAATGTCACATTCAGTTCTAACTGTATCCATTTTGTTTGATCGTCAGTCCTACATTCAGTGTTTCTGGAGATGTGTTTATATATTATAGTACCTGTGTTATACTGCGACATTCTTTGTCAGACTATGCTATGATTATTTAAATTTGGAAAACATTCTGAAAGCTGCAGACAAAAAGTACGAGTCTTGTAGTTAGGGAAGTAATTAAGTAGTGGAGCTATATATCCTATTTTCCTATCGTTAAACATTTAATATTTTATAAGTTATGATATAGTTAGCAGAGAAGCTGCAGTAGCCTTGAAAAAATACTGTTTGCTAAAATATGGCTTGAGAATTTCCAGTGAGTCTGTCTGTCTGTCTGTACAGGATACTTGGTACTCAAAGTTTTGACATCACAGTTTGTTATCACAGAATTAACACTGTTACCACAATTACAGTCTATGACCTCATGTGGTGATGAAAACAACAGCTACATGTGAATGCAACAGGAATGACAATTTTGTTTTATAGTTTTATCAGCAGTAAATAATGGTGATGAGAAATAGATTTCCTAACATATACAAAAAAGAAAAAAAAATGCCCAAATGAAACACAGAAACCTGACTGGCTGTCTCACTAAATGAGTAAGGATATTACAAATAATAAAACCCGATTTACAAAAAAATGCTACCACAGAACAGCAATGTGGGTTAGAATTATGCAGCCTAGGTCACAGTATAGTAACATTTTAGTTAGACACCATCTTTAAACCACAGAAATGGAAACACAACACACACAAGAAAGCTAAAAAGCGAAAATAACAAATGAGTTATATAAAAGTACAACGATGCTGCAGCAGTACCCTGTGTGACATCCCTGAAATTATCATGACAAGGCTAGAGACTCAAGGGCATGAAAACTGCTGTCGCAGAACAACCCAGTGTGAAAGTACAGTTGTGCCACACTTACTGTAATTGTAGATGTTTGAGAAAAACAATGTTTCAGTACAGATTCTTGGTCTTTCTGCCATTCAGAAGCTTACAAGTGGTGTGATTTCCAGTCTCTTTACATCATCCCTAGCTGACCGACATCAGAGGATAGTCTTCACCACTTTCAGGTCTTTCTAAGTAGTACAGAAGCAGTTTACCACCTGAGGACAGAACAACCTCCCCAGATGTCTGGGTTAATAAGGGTAGTAACACACAAGCAAGGAGGAGATGGGATGATGAAGGATCTATCTGCAGGAGTCTCCACTCTCCCATGTACCCAACAAGGGGGAAAGGAGAGGGTCAGCAGATAGAGGGGTTAAAGGGAGGGAGCTTGTACTGCAACACTGATCTACTCAAACATCTACAATTTTGGTAAATGTGACACAACTTACTGTGTACTTTGTAGTCAGTGTTGCAGTACTGATTCTTGGGAGTACTCCCAAAGCTAGTGGAAGGGTGGTAGGAGATGTTGTTCCCCCACAGGAAATAAGGTTTTGCAGGATGGCTGTAGCAAAACCCTGCTCTAGCTCTTGAGGCAATGCCTAAATGTCAGTGTTTTGTAAAGGTGTGTACTGAGTTCCAAGCCACAATTTCTAGCCTATGTAGGAACTCCTTTGAAGAAGGCAATGGTAGCTGCCTTATGCCTGGTGGAATGGGCTTTGACATGAACAGGGAGAGGTTTTCCATGGTGAGTGTAACAGAACCTAAGGCAACTGGCTATCCATTTGAATAAGGTTTGTTTGGAGACAGGTTTGCCCTCTTTTACCTTCTGCAAAAGCCACCAGCAATTGCTCTGCTCTGCCCTGTTTGGGTTTTTGTCCTGTGTCAGTTGTACCTGATTTGTCTGTGTACATCCTGAGAATGAAGGATTTGGTCCACTTTGTTCTGAGGGTTTGGAAAGAAAACTGGCATTGTTTAAAGAAAGCTCTGATACCACTTTAATCATGAAAAATGGATTAGTTCTAATGGTTAACCTATCCTTGTGAAAGACTATAAAAGGCTGTTTGTACATAAGGGCTTGTAGTTGAGATACTCTCCTTGTAGAAGTGATGGCAATTAGTAAGATAGTCTTCCAAGTGAGTCTCTTTAATGGGCAGATGCTGCCAGTTCAAACAGAGGCAGAGTGAGTTTTTTCTAGCATGTAATTGATATCCCAGGTCCAAACTGGGCTCCTTCTGGACATCCTCAAGGGAATAATCTCTTTAAGATATATCTTCAGGTGGGGGTGAGATTAAATGGTAGGGGAATGAAGTAGGTGAGCTGAGATAGCAGAAGCATGCTCCTTAATGTTAGAATAAGAAAGGTCCTGGCTGAACAGACCCAAAAGGTATTGCAGGACTGAACTGATGTCTGCCTGGGGAGTGCTGGTGTTCTTGCTGTGGCACCAGATGGATAACCTCTTCCATTTTCCTAGGTATGATTTTGTGGTGGTGGATTTCCTTGCCTCCTTAAGGATGGTTAGCACCTCAGAGAGATAGTTGATGTTTTTTGGTGTTAAAACCAATCATCTATGCTGTAAGTTTGATTGTGGCCAGGTGAGGATAGAACACTGAGACCCTGACCTGGCTGAGGAGGGTCTATCTCCTTTGGGAAACAGTGGAATCCTCCTTTGATGGTGGCAAAAAGGAGGGAAAACCAGTGTTGTACTGGCCAGTATGGCACAATGAGAATTATGCTTGGTCTGTCTGCCTATCTGTCCTGACTTTTACCCTGGGAATTAGGGGTAAAGGGTGGAAAGGATTACAGAAACAGGTTTGTCCATTTGAATGAGAATGCATCTATTTTCCATGTCCCTGCTTGCTGGATTCTGGAGAAGAACCTCTGAAATTGACTATTTTTGTGGGAGGCAACAAGATCTATTGATAGAATTCCCCACTGTAAGGTTAAGCCCAGGAAAGTCCTCACCATTCAGCATCCATTCATTGGGGTCCAGAACATCCCTACTTAAGGAATCTGCCAGGTTACTGTTCTGTCCCAAAATGTAGGATGCTCTAAGAGTCAGTTTCATGTCTTGTGCTAACAGCCAAATCTTCATAGCCAGACTGCACGAGGTGTAGGAAAGGGTGCCTCCTTGTTTGTACCACATGACTGTGGTGTTGTCTGTCTAAATCTGTACACTTCTTTAGACTCCGTTGAAAGGCTTTCATGGCTGGGTAGACAGCTAATAACTCTTTTGGGGTATGTAGCTTCCTTTGACCTGAGGTCCAGATACTCTGCACCTTCATGGTCCTCAGGTGAGCCCCCTAGACAATGTCTGAGTGGTGTTTAGTGATGATCTTGTATGCCTCTAGGAGAGAAAAGTTTGCACTTGGATTCTGTAAAATGGTGTTTTCCATGAAAGCAGCTTTTTAGGCATGCAAAGAGAGGCAGGAGTGTTTCCTGGGACTGAAGATGTTGCTCCCATGAGTTTTTTAGGAAACACGGCAGCCTTCTCATGTATAGCTTTGTAAGGGGGGGTCATGAGTATGCAATAAGCCATGTACCCAAGGATCCTGAGAAACTTTCTTGCTGAGATTTGTTCCCTTGGCACAAGCTGATTATGTAGTTTGTCAAGAAAAACATTTTTTTCTTGTGGAAGGAAGACTTTTGCTGCACATTGTCTATGAGGGCTCTCAGAAAGAGAATCTTTGTCTGTAAAAGAGTTTGATACTTGCGGAGGTTTAGGCTAAGACCTATCTTCTGGAAGCAGTCCATTGTGACCTGAAAAGCATTTCAGAGTCTGTTTGGTGAATTTTCTCTGGATGAGACAGTCATCCAGGTAAGGATAAATGTGAAACCCCATGGTTTGGCGGTGGGCTATCCATGTAGCCAAGTACTTGGTGAAGACACATGGAGCAGTAGACAGCACAAATGGTAAAGCACAGAACTGCTACTGCAATCCTGCTGCTTCAAAGTGCAGATAATTTTGGTGGCAGTGTGCAATAGGGATGTGAAGGTAAGCATCCTCTAGGTCGAGAGCAACCATTATTCATCCTGAAGATCGCTGGGACTAACTTTTGTAAGCTTAGCATTTTCAGTATTAGAACATAAAAAATCTGTTTAGCCTTGACAAGTCCAAAATAGGCCTTCAGCTGCCTTCTCTTCTTGGGACTATAAAAAATCCTTGAATAAAAAAACTTTTCCTTACAGACCTGGAGAAACACATTGAATGTGTCCTTGTTGTAGCAAGTCTAAAAGGATAGGTGGTAAGAGATATTCCTAGTCTTTTGGTTGTTTTGGCATGCCTAAGAAGGGGGGGATTCTGAACCTAAAGGAGAAGCCCTTTTCTATGATTTGAAGGACCTATTCTTTTATAAAGCAGGAAGGTCTTCTTGCCAGAGGATAGGAGGGTGGGTAAGGGTACAAGAGCCCAAGGGCAGTATGGTCACTGTGATGGATGGGCCCTTTGGATCTCCCTAGTTTGTGTTTTTTCTGACTGCCACCTTCTGGATTGTCCAGTTTTCTTAGCCTAAGGAAGCATTCCCTTGTGCTCTCTGGGGAGGGAAAGGCCATGGCTTGGAAGAGTAGTTCCTACTATACCTATGTGTAGGTGACAGGTAAAACTCTTTTATTGTTTTAATTTGGTTTTCCTTTTTTTCTCAGCTTTTCAAACACCTTTTCAGCTGGGGATCCAAACAGGAATGCCTTGTCTAAATGAGCACCCAGTAGTTCTGTTTTGACCTGGTCTGAAAGTGATTAAGTCCTAAGCCATCCATAGTTTTGCCTTCTGCAAATGGTTGAGCCAGTGGCAGCTGCTTTACATGATACATTTAGAGCATCATACCAACATTTTAAGGAGTGACTGAAAATCTGTAAGGCTGCTGTAGATATATCTCAAATTTCAATAAACAAGGTTTTGTCAGACACAGTCTCTGCCTTGGTAATAATTTGGTCCTGAAGGGATTCTAAGTACTTCAGCATGTGAAATTGGCAATTAAGTGCCCTCATGGAAAGAGTAGCTGAGGTATATCCTTGCCAAACATGTCTAAAAGTCTGCTTTCCCTGTCATTAGGCAGGGGATGTTGAGTTGCACCCTTTGATATCCCTTTAATGGATTCAGTAGACACTACTGAGGATTTGCTTTAGGATTTTTATAAAGGTGTTTATAAGAGTCATGCACTCTGCAAACTGGTCAGGCTTTCTGGCAGTAGGTGGCAGAGAATCTGGGTGTAAAGAGATGTCTTCAAAATCATCATCAAGCACCACATTCACTTTAGGGGGGATAGCTAGCTAGACCACTAGCTATCCCCTCACATGCACTGGGGGTATAGCTAGTGGTCTAGATGAAGGTAAACACAGTAATTCCCTATAGTAAGCTTAAGTCTGTGAGAACTGTTTGCTTTCCTAATTAAAAGCCTCCTTCCCTTTATGAAGGATATTACTGAAAGAGATGTCCTCTAAGGGAGATGATGATGAGAGGATATTGTCTGAGTCCAGATAAGGTTGGGTTGGAAGGTGCTTTGAGTAGGATAATTCTTCTTTGTCCTTAGACTCTGAGGATTTTGAATCTTCTTGAAAGGTCACCTCCCTTGGCATCTTGGATTAGTGGTCTGGGTGTGTTAGAGTTCCATAGATTTCATGAAGGCCATGAACTCCTGGGCAATTTTCATTAGATCTTGGGCTTGGGTTTGGCTGAAGTGAGAGATGGATGAGGAGAAGAAGAGGAAGGTTGAGGGTTCTTTTTGGTTTAGGTATCCATTTTGTTAAAGTAACAACAGGTGCAGTCTGTCAACTGCAGTGTCAGCCTGGGTTTCCAAGGTAGGTTGAGGAAGTTAAGTCGTCCCCCTCAGTACTTGACACATGAACATCAGAAGAAGTGGCTTGCAGAGCGACCTCAAACCTGACGAACATTGATGTCATGGAAGAAGTGAGTGGTAGGCCTGGAACCATGGCAGCCTCCTGAGGGGTAGTGCCAGAGGACACAGGCGTAGAAGTCACTGGACCAGGAATCTGTGATGGTGCCTAACTTGAGTCATTGGTAGACTTGGTAGCATGGAACAAGACATAAGATGTATCTTTAGTGTCATTTTCTTTGACCTTTTTGTCTTTGTGTTTTTTTTCAGAATAACACTGGTAGAAGCTGGGGGTTGTGAAGATGTGGAAGGAACTGAAACTGAGGACTCCATATGAGCTGCTGGGACTTTGGCCCTGCGCTTAAGGGTCTTCTCTTAGAATTTACCACAATTAGAACAATTAGAGACGTCATGTTGAGACCCCAAATAAAGCAGACAGAACAAGTGAAAATCTTTAAGTGGGATTTGCTTCCTTCACTTCAAGCAATTGTTAACCTTTTTAAGAATTAATTCAGAAAAGGAAAATCCCCAATGAGGTACCTAGCTGACTGGAGGAGACAAAAATACTCTGGAAAAAACAAGGCAACCAATGGACTGTGAGCATATCGTATACATGGTGAAGTACATTGGGCTGCATGGCTAAAATGTACGGAATATGGCACTGAAAGATGGCCTTTTTATACCCCAATGTCCAGATGTTGGCCCTTGGACATCTACCAGCTAGGGATGGTGTAAAGACTTCAGAAATCAAGCCAGTCACAGGCTTATGCATGACAGGAAGACCAAGGATCAATACTGCAACACTGATTATGAGGAACATCTATACAGACAATATTGCAAACACCTTGCTTTGCCTTACTTCAGTAACTGCATTTCTTTCTGTCTAAGCTCTTCAAGGAAATACTTCATTTTAGTTACCCATCTTAACTTATTAAAACATAATCGATATACATTATGAGGTACAGATTACTATTTGCATAGCTACCAGAAATAAAGGAGCTTATCTAATCTGTTTTACAAATGATAAAGAGAGGCATACACATAAACAAATCAGACTTTACTAGTAAAGTGTAATAAGAAGATGGAGGAGGAGGCACAAGAATAAAGTTATGCTATTATGAAACTCACCACAGTGCAAAAATAGGAAGATGTGTGCAGTCTAACTACACATGCTTTTATGAAGAAAATCATAAAAGAAAATAAAAATAGGTGAGAGGGTATATTAACAGAAAATTCACCTTAACTACATGCAAAAAAATAAAGTGGAGTAAAATGCAAGAAATCTATTGGCAAAGCATGCACAAGGTACAGTTACCTGAATATAAATAAATATGTCGAAATGAGCTATACCTAACAAAACAAAGTCACACATAAGACTGCGACACAATAATACATTTAAAACTGCAAGTAAGAAGTAAATTCTTGTATCTAAATCATACGCTTTGTACAGAAAAAAATCAATCACACCACCCTACAAATCAACCAGCTACAGTATCCTCAAAGGATACTTTCAAACTGCAATAATGCCAACCATGGTGGGCATTGCCAGAAAATAATGGAACTTCCAGGGTTAGGGAGGCCCTCACTCTTCCATGAGGTTACCACTGTACCCTATGTTCCAGAATGTTATTCTGCTCTTCTTCTCCTTATTAGGCCCATAATAGAATATAAAAACAAGTAACGGAAACTGGGCTTCAAAAGTAAATAATTTAATACCCCAAAAACATAAAACACTTAGCTCTTCTGTATTTATAGTAAACCAGACTTCATCATGTACCTGTTTAAATACAAGACACAATGTACATAAAAGGGAAAAAAATGGCATTTCCTCAATATGGAAATCAAGGGCCTGATTACATGACTGTACAGAACATCTTAAACTCTATCTCTCTTTTCCATTTCATATAGACTCCTATGGAGTGACGTGTGCCTTGCCTATAAGACCTCAAACAACTAAGTTGTGCATGACCTCCTACATAATTGCAAAGTGTGTAATGCCACATACATTGGTACAAAAGTCACCTCAACATGGATAGAATCTGCTGGTAGGACAGATACCCCTCCCAAAGAATATGTCTTCTCTGGAACACACATCTCCTTCATATTAAACAAATTAGTTCCCTAACTCTTTTAGACACAGCTTGGATGAATGTGTAGGTAACATTAAATTCATTGTAGGTCTGATCCCACACTCCCTTACAGAAAGGGGTTGCAAGCAGCGATATTGTGCCTAAGCTACTAATGATCTACCCAATCAACTGCCTAGTAATAACCTATGAAAACATAAAAATAAAGAGTCACCTTGGTCATTAAATAGCAGGTACATTGAAGGTAAAATGCAGGTGAGAAGATCTCATAGTACTAACAATACATATATTTATCTGTCAAAGAGGCAGGTGGTATGATGTATACTGGGCCGTTTTTCGATCATATCGACCCTTATAGTCCAAACAATTCATAATGCATTTGGGTACAATAATGTAGCCAAGCTAAATTGTGAAGATTTTATTTATTATTTTTCTTAGTGTTAATGTATGTATTTATGTACATATGTATGGATGGGGTTCCTATCACAAAATCAAACAGGTTGAAGAGTGAATGGCTTTAACATCGGAAATGCCATTCATCAATGTGGGTTTTGTGAGATCTCAGTACAGTGAAGATCAGAAAATTTGCCCTTTCCTCACTGTAGTGCGATCTTGGAGTTGGTATATATAATTAGTGGGGGGTGTGGGGGCCCCCCACAAGAGTGATTTTGAGGTACGGGATTTTTGATGTTTAAGTTGTTCGCTCTACTATCTTTTCAATCTCATAATATAGACCTGTATGGATGCATACATGTACATATGCATTTATATACTTAAAAACTAAGTATCTTACAAGAGAAATACAATATAAAGCAACGCAAAAGACAGCAATTCAAATGAACATTAATATACTTAAAACAATAACTAATTTAATTATGAAAAGTGAAAACAGAATGACTTCTCAGACTGAGGTAGACTTTCCTGAAAAGATAATACATTAGACATTTCTTAATTGATGATGCAGAAATGCATGCCAGCATCAGGCAAAGTAGTTGATTACAAAAGGATAGAGGAAAGTGGAAAAAAGAAATCCTGACAGATATCTCAAGATGGCTCTTTGGAATAGCTAGCAGCCACATATCTGATGACCCAAGGGGCTTTGTCAGGCACAGAGCACTATAACTTTCTAATAAATGAGACCCAGAGGTGGTGTGGATCTCAGAAGGGTAATACCAGGATACTAACTACAGATGTGGCAGTGTCTGGCAGACAGAACAAATACAGGAAATATATGTTAGGAATCAGATATGCTAGCCAAATGCTAGACTGTGGAATTTTGTATCTATTATATCTGTGCCAGGTTAAGTCACAAAGCCCAAGCTGAAGGACAATGTAGTAACCAAAGTGGGATGACACCAGCATATAGAATACCATTAGAATTCTAAAGATGGAATTAAGTACTTAATGCAGGCAATAGACTTAAGGTCTAAGGTAAGGTGACTTGACAACAACTGACATGCGGTCCTTAGGAATTAATTTGTCATCAAGTATAACACTTAAATCTCAAACATATGATGCAAATTCTGATCCATGTTTTCAAAATAAGGAGAAAAAGAAATAAGATGGCTAGTTTGTGGCACAACACCTCATATGGTTTGAGCTAATGACTTTCACCATCCATTGAAGGATAGAATCCAAGCAGTCCCTGACAATGGTAAAGTCAAACACAAGCTCATGGGTAAAGGAGAGAAGCTCATAAGAATACAATCAACACTGCTATTTAACACTTCTCCCTTGAAACCCTTTTCTCTGGAGGTAGAATATACACAGTGAAAAGGAGAATTACTAAGAATGAGCTTTTTGGCATGGGGCTAATGGAGGATTTCAGCCCAGAAATTATCTGCAGAGCAAAACATGAATGGTATGAGGTAAGCCTGTCAAGTAGTAACAAAAGAAGATCTTAACTACCTAATCAGGATGCCATGATCTGCATTGTCAAAAGTCCATGAGAAATGAAGAAGTTCCACTATACATATCTAACAGAGTACCTTGCTAACCCTCTTCAAGCGCAACCTTGATGAGTGGATGGGAAAACACAAATTTGTCCCCGGGGTTCTACCTGTGTTCCTCATTGACAGGGGTGACAGGTGCTGACTGAGGTTTCTTTTTGGGGATAAACTCTTGGCTAGGCTTGTAAGGGCCCTAGAGCCATTAACTTAGTAACCTCCTATGATCCTATGGAATATGACAGTTAGTCTGCTACCATCAATACTTGTGACTCACATTAAGGTTGTTTCATTGCTGTGTGCAGATCTAAAACCAGACTGGCAGGGATCATGCAGGTCATGAGATGGGAATACATCTGTACTTGTTACTACTTTCTAAACAATCTTACTCATGAAAGAAAGCTAGACATAGCTATCTATAAAAAATGGATGATATCAGAGGCTGGCATCTCCAGTCTTCTGCTGTCTCACCTATTCCTTTTATTTTTTCTAGTCCCACTTATCTCTGTTTCCATGGTTACTTAAATACTTGTGTCATTAGGAAGGCAAAAAACCTTTATTCTTTCTACAAGGCTACTAATAACAGTCATAATTTTCCAGTGTAACATGACCTAGGCAGCTGCCGTGGGCCCAGTGCTGGCTGAAGGGGCATGGAAAGGCAACATTACATTATAAAAAGTACCAAATATCCTGACCAACAGTTGCATACAAACATCAATCAAATTATCACAAGACTATGTACACAAACAGCCAATGATCATTTGCGCCAAGTCAATGACCATATGAGCACAAGAGACATCTGGGAATTGGTATGGAGACTTTTGATTTCTGGCTTCTGAATGAACTGCTTTCTGATGCTGAGATCTGTTTTTGAATTGAGCAGACCACATTTATTTTGCTTTCTGAATGGTCTGCTGAGTGGACAGGTATCATGCATGTTTTGTTTTCTGGTGACTGAGTGAAGGAAATTGATTATACTAAACAGGAGCATTGACATATAAGTCGTGTTCTTTGGATGTGACCCTTGCCTTCCTTGTTTTATTCAATGTTGACAGTGTGTTTATTATTTAGCTGTGAATAACTTGGACAACACAGAGTCGGTGAGTTTATTGTTAATATTTTTAATTTTGAATCCATTTTTAATTTAGCTTGTTTTTTTTCAGGCGCACATGTATGAAATGCACTGTGCATGGGGTACAACAATTTTGTCTAAAACATTTAGTACAGATGAGCTGTTAAAGAGCTGCTTCCTGTAGTACATGGTTTCATTCCCTCAGCCTTCATTTGTCTTCTCCGTGATTCTGCCAAGTTACTTCACTGAACAATACTACTAGACTGCTCCTAAGGAGAGACATTTGTGTCCAGTTGGCTGTCCCAGGATGTTAGCAGATGGATTACACATTTGTCTTAATAAATCCTGCACCCTTCACAAACACAATAATTAACATTTCACTATATGCTATTTGAGTATGAATCCCAGCAAGCCTCTTGTAGTTTAATGGGTTCAGCATTTCCACTAAATGTAGCTTTAAAGGGAACAGAAGTTTACTGTTTCTCATGCTAAATCTGTTTTCAGCCATATTGAGTGTTATGCTTTTTTTTCAGAAAATGTCTGTCAATGTTTTTCTTCTGCAAAAATAACAAGCACATGTTTTATATGAACTCCAGATGACTAAGATAACTATAAAAGTAAAGAAGAAAACAGTATGTACAGAGACAGATTTGAGTAGTATTTATGATTATTGGGGGGGGGGGCAAATAATGGGATATTGGTATAGCTGGTGGGCATGATTCATTACTCTACATAAGCCCCATTTGTCCACAATCCAAATCTATGGACTCTAGAGTTGTATACTGCATCAGTACAGCACTATTAGTCATTCAAGTAGGTCAGACTTGTACTGAGTGATATCATACAGGATAGGTATTCTTGATAACAGAGAAAATATAGGGAAGTCAAAAATGAGATGTTGGTGTCCTGCAAGCATGTAAGCCTGGCCCCAAAAAATATGTTGTACAGAGTAATATTTTTGATCTTCATTTGATTTGTGGGTTGTTGAACAAGAGCTGCTGCAGCATTTATATTGTCTTTAATTATTTTGCTTTATTTATTCATTGCACTAATGAATGATGAATAATGAATCCTTGTTTCCCGTCTTTCCTGACCTAGAGTAGTCCAAATACATGCTTTGCTGTATTCTGGACTTTTGGAAAGTTCCTGTGTTGCCCATTTCCTTTCTTGGATAAACGGAGGCTTCTTTGTTCACCAGTGGCAGTGGGGAGCTTGGAGCAGCCTATCTATCCCTGGAGGAGTGTTCCCAGCACAAGAATCTGGTAGTCTATTGGCCATTTTGGGCCAATTTCTAGCTCTTTCAAGTCCCCCTGTATAAAACCCGCTTTAACGCGGCTTTGCGCGATTTTGCGCATAGCACAGCATTGGGCAGTGCCGCTTAATTGGGTTTAAACCATTCTCGGCTCCAAAAAGTCTGCTCTTCACTTTTTCCCCTTAGAACTGATCTAGTTCTCATAATAAACACCCTATTCCCACTCTAAAGCAGGGCACTTGCTCACTAAAGCAATTATATAAGTCAGCACTAAAAAATTAAAAGCACTACACCCTCACAAACTCCCCTTGAGTACTTTGTTCCCCATTGGCCCTTTTTTTCAATTATAAAGGAATTCCCAATACTATTCTAGCATGTCCAAAGGTCAGTTGTCAATCTCCTCTCCGGTCCAGCTGGTGAATCTGGGAATCTTGGGGCAATGTTACAACTGCCTCATGTACACAGACAACCCTCTCCTCCTTCCAACACATTCCAACACATGTGAGAGATGCAACCATATAGCCAAACTGGAGGCTAAGCTCTCTCAACTCAGTACTGGCATAACCAGTCAGGTGGAGAAGGAAACCACACTCACTACAATTCCAGTCTCACATAGACCTACCACGACAGCAAACCAAACACATAAACACACAAAAACATACTCGGAGGCTCTAAATAAAAATCTGCCTAAGCAGCAGAGAGCTCCAAAGCAGATACCCAAGCAACCGCTACCCCAAAACAAAACAAGTGCAACACATAGCTCACAAAGCCAGTGTGCCGAACAGTCACAGCCCTTAAGGCTAAACAACACATCTGATAAACTTGTAATAGGTGACTCTATCATCAGGCACAATGACGTCCCGCTCACCAGGCTGAACAAGGAGAAGGTCATGGTGAGCTGCCTGTTGGGTGCTAGGATCCACCACATAACACAAGCACTCAGGTCACTCCAAGGCAAGTACAAATATGATTCAGTCATTGTCCATGCTGGTGTGAATGACCTGAGACGTACCTCCCTGGACTACATGAAAAGAGACATAGAGGAGCTCTCTGAGCATGTAGCCCAGGCTGGTATGACCCTGACCTTGAGTAGCATCTTACCCTCACCAAGAATGATGCCACAATATGAAGACAAGATGATCAATTTCAACAACTGGCTTAAGTATTGGTGTCATTCAAAGGGGATCCAATACTTGTCTGCCTAGGATGACATGCTCGACAAGCCAAGATGCTTCACTAGGGACAGCTTGCACCTGTCACCCCTGGGCTTTTGGATATTGGCAAAGGCTCTTGCCACACCCATAGTGCCTTTTTTAGGCAAGGCTCAAAAGACAAACCCACCTCCATAGGTATCACAAGGGATAAGAAACCAAGAGTAATGCTACTCAACACCAGAAGTCTAAACCTCAAGATGCACATACTCGAAGCTCTCCTTAGCATGGAGAACATCAATATCTGTGCAGTTACAGAAACCTGGTTCAAGGCTCCCAAGAGCACCCCAGCACTACCAGGTTATACCTCATACCATGTTTTTCGGCCCCAAAACTTGCCACAAAAGGAGGGGGAGTATCAATATTCATCAAAGATACCCACACCTCCAGGTTGGTGGCACAGCACAAAGCATCAGAGACTATCCATGTGCAACTAACAGTGGGTAAAACTGCCTTCCAGTTTATAGCCTGCTACAGACCACCCTCCCAAACCCAGGAACCCCACTCAGCCTTCCTGAGAACATTGGAAAATATGAAGGTCTCTCCAAACACCATTATACTGGGCGACTTCAACTACCCTGACATAGGCTGGGAGCATTACTCTAGCTCCAACACCCTAGCCCAAAGGTTCCTAGAATTTATAAACTCAAATGCTATGGAACAACTTGTTGCCACTCCCACAAGAGGGGAAAACATACTGGACCTGATCATCACCAACATGGGGACTCTATGCTCCAGACCGGAAGTGTATCCCTCACTGGTAAGATCAGACCATAAACTAATATCACTAGATATTCACATCCCGACCCCAGCCCCTGCCCAGAAAACCACAGTGAAAAACTTCTCTAAAGCAAATTTAACACTCCTCAAAACTGAGGTGGAATCCTTCAAAGCCCCCGGGCCTGTGGAAAATACAGTCCAGACCGCAGAATCCTTTATAAACACATTCTATGAACACCTTCAGGAATGCATGGATCATGCAATCCCAAATAAAACCAAGACGCAATCCTCCAAAGTTAGTCGTCCTGTCTGGTGGACCCCAGCCATAAACAAACTATACAATAGAAGGAGGAAGCTACTACATGGTAGAGCAAAATCCCAAAAAGGGAAGGCATCTCTGATCAGTATTAGCAAAAAACTACGGGCACTCATAGAATCGTCTAAGGCCAGCTTCGAGAGAAAAATTGCACAGGACACTAAGGATAATCACAAGGCTTTCTTTAGTTATGTTAGGAACCTGGGTGGGAATTCCCAGATATGCTCAGAATTGGTCCAAAATGACAAAAAATACACCAAACCCACAGACATTGCCAGCATCCTAGCTGACAGGTTCAGTGCAAACTTCTCCCCCCTCCCCACCAAAAGGGCAAATATCTATCCCAGCAGAGTGCTGCCCCCCTGACATCTCAGATGCTCAGGTAAGAGCCGCCCTCTCCAAAGCAAAAAAACAGCATCAATGGGACCAGACTGTGTTCTGGGCTGCGTCCTACATGAACTCCAAGAAGAACTAAACCCAAACATAAAACTACTGTTCAATCTCAGCCTTACTACAGGATATGTACCCAAAGAGTGGCGTACAGCAACAGTGGTCCCTCTCCACAAAGGTGGTGCCTCAACGGATCCTGGAAACTATCACCCCATAAGCCTGACTAGCTTGGTCTGCAAAGCTATGGAAAGGATCATCATGGACCTCATAAATAAAGATATTGGGGACCTACAGACACTGGATCCTACCCAGTTTGGCTTTGTTAAGGGCAGATCCTGCCTCTTAAACCTAGTTGATTTCTTTGAAACAGTCACCAAGGCCATTGATGAGGGAAAGGTGGTCCACACAGCCTACCTGGACCTTGCAAAAGCCTTCGATACAATACCCAACTCGGGCATTATAGATAAGCTCACCAGCTTAAATATAAACCCCTATGTCACTAGATGGGTTGCAAACTGGCTCAAGGACAGAACCCACATGGTTAGAATTGCTGGAGCCATGTCAGACTCCAAACTAGTTACAAGTGGCGTCCCACAAGGCTCAGTCCCGGGACCTCTCTTGTTCGGTATATATTTCTTGGAGGTACAGGCTAACACGGAAGGACTGTGGCTGACCAAGTTCGTGGATGATTGCAAACTGGGCCCCATAATCGACTCTCCAGCTGACACAAGCATCCTACAAAAGGGCCTCATAGAAACAGATAACTGGTGCCAGAGTCATGCCCTCAAGCTAAATGCCAAAAAGTGTATAGTCATCCCCTTTGGCAAAAACAAAGTGCCCACAAATTACCACATAGGTGGTAATCCATTAAGTACGGAAGAAGTAATTAGGGACCTGGGGACCCAAGTTGATTGCAATCTCTCATTTGACAACCACGTGGCCAAAGTGGTTAGAAAAACATTTTATATAGCCCACCTAATCATGAAGGGATTCACATCTAGATCAGGGGAGGTCATCGTGCCTCTTTACTCATCCCTCATAAGGCCCATAATTGAGTACAATGCCCCTTTTGGGATGTACCTTACCAGACACCTGCAGCAACTGGAAAGACCTCAAAAGTACCTCACCAAGAGGATCAAAGGGCTCAAACAGATGCCATATGCTGCCCGGTTAAAGAAACTCCAGCTCTACTCAGTGGCATACTGCCTGCTCAGATGCGATCTGTGCCTGACGTATAAAACCATGTCCAACCCGGAATTAATGGACATGCTGCACCTCAGAAAATCCAAATCCCATCGAGTTACGCACTCGAGAGACTTGAACCTCAGCACTGAAATAAATAGGACATGATGGAGGCTCCCTTCACTCTGGAATAAAATCCCAGTCCAGGTTAGGCAGAGTCCCTCACTGACTCTCTTCAAGAGGAATCTTGATGAGTGGATGGGAGATAGTAAGTTTACCCCGGGTATCACTTCTGTGTCACTGCTAGACAGAGGCACAGTATACTAACCTCGAAAAAGGGCATAGCAAAATTCATTTAAAATGGGTGGTGAAAGCCAAACACACTCTGGCTAGGCTTATAAATGCCCTAGGGTAGATAGCCTAGTATGAACCTATGAACCTATGAACCTATGAATTAATCCATTAATAAGCTTGGATTGTGTAACACAATCTAAACGTGTTACATTTTAGTTGCTTAAACATGTTGTATTTTAGTAATATATTTTGTAATGGCTTCTTTACAACCTCTAGCAACTGCAAAGGGGTTGACATTTACCAGGTGATATAGTTTGCATTATTTGGAGTGATGATCAGAACCATCTGATTTTCATCATCCATTATGTAGTCATTGTTGTATATTACCGTAATAGGATTTCTGCATTTATTAAAAATGGTAACTATGGCAGTTATCACAGAGGACTGAAGCTTTGAATTCTTGATGAGTTGCTTCCTTTGGCAAAGGTGCAAGGTTTGAATCATTCTACCTTTATTTACCTGTGTGTGGCACTGAGCAATTCATTTATTTAGACAGTGCTTTGAATCAATTGGGAATTTGGACTGGACTCCTTAATGGTCTCCAGGACTGCATGTCTAGTAACTATAAACCTGCTGCTATTTGCCAACAATTCCCAATTGCATAGCTGATCTAGTTCAGGACACATTATGGCAATATTACCAGCTCACCAATTTTATTTAATGCGATATAGGCAATTTATTTTTCATGGGCAGCAGGTACTGCTTTTGTGGATGAAGGACTAAAATACAACGTTGTTTGACAGTACCAACCTCTGCATTATTAATATTTCTCTTTAATGTGGAATAATTCAAATGACTTTTACTTCAGCAGAGGTTGTGCATATTGACTTAGCGTATGTTATCAGTTGGTTAATGTTTGTTATAACCTTATGAATACTCTACTATTTAAACTGTTCTACTCATGGCTGGACATTATGATACGATGCTAGTGATCTTTATACAATTTCATTTAGCTCATACTAAGCTATCAATAAAGTGTATGCAATGTATTTCTTCATAACAATAAGGGGTGTACACTGTCAACATGGCTATAACTGCTGAGTGGATGGAAGCCGTATTTACTCTTATCCTCTGGTCATTTTTACACCATTTTCATTCTGGCTTTTCAGGATTAATGTAGGTGTGTGTGTGTGTGTGTGTGTGTGTGTGTGTGTGTGTGTGTGTGTGTGTGTGTGTGAATTAACTTATATTTTTTGTTGATCTGGTTAGTCCCACTTAGGTTGGAATACTTTACTCTGTATTTGTGTCAAACTAATTTGAAATATGTGACTTTGGTCATTATTATTGCAAGTTTTTTATGTAGGCATCTTTGAAGGATAAAGTCCACAATGTAGATAGAATTGCTGGATTTGGGGGGGGGGTTGTGTGGACAAAAATGACTAACCATGCTGAACCGGTAAAGTTAAAAAAAGCCATTAGTCTGTCTTTGTAGGACTAATGTGCATCTGTGTAAACAAACTGGAATACTGTGATGTGAATACATTTGATAAGGCGGCTGTAATTGCAGAGTATGGATATTGGATTATAATGACAGCAGCTTGAGTGGCCTTCTATAGTTGAAATGTTCTGAAATCAGTATTTTTTTCACTGCTTACTGGAAAAAACAAACATTCAAAACTACAAATTAAAAAAAGCACATTAACACATAACAACAAATATAATTTAAAACAATCAGGAAGGTGAATCAAAGGACACATGCATTTATGTGTGGTCATAAATATGTGTGCAGGGAGAGCCCATTGTTTGAAAACAGCCAGAGGCCCAAGGTATACTTAATCCACCACTGGTCAAATGCATTTTCAAGGTGAGTTTTAATACATTTTTGATGAATGAGAGTTTTAAGGGAAGAGAAGTTTGTTGTTGCTCATGCTAAATCTGTTTTTAATGTGAGACAGCTTTGTTTTGTTTAGCAAATGTCCATCAGTGTTTGTCCTATAAAATTTGAAACAAAAGTTTTAATTTAAAATCAAATCTTTGTAATCATTGTAAAAGTACAGAAGAAAATAATATGCTCACCAACAGGTTTGAGCAATGTTTACAATAACTAGGGAGAGAGAGGCAAGTACTGGGGCATTGGAAAGGATGCTGGGTGGGGGTGGGGGGCTTGGCCATTACCTTGCCTAGGGCCCCATTTACTATGAGCTGGCCCTGCTGCTATCCTCTCCCTGGTTGTGTCTTTAACATATTCTGTTGAAATCTATCTGATATTAAATATCATTCACTGTTTCACAGAGCCCTGAACGCTGAAAATTGTTTCTAAATGGGAAAGAAATGCCAGTTTCCTTTCTACAGTCCATTGCAATTATTTGTTCAGTCACTTGGTTTCTAGACTACTACTACTACATATACTAATGTTACATTTCTCAATAACACACCCTAGCCAGTTCCAATGTCACTCTTTTCTTGTACTGTTCCCCAAAAATGGTGATCTCACTGGGTAAAGATGGGAGTAAAGGTATTCCACTCCCAGCTGAGAGTTCATATAATTATAGTCCTGATTCTTTTCCTTCTAATTAATGTCTGTAAAGAAAGAGAGATTTGCCCTGTCTACCTGCATCACTGACTCTAACTAGGCCCATTATCCATGAGTTCTAGCCCTGATGACTCACTAAAATGTAGAGGCTTCGAAACAGCTTTGTTAACAATCAATGGATATTACTGGAAGTGTAGCTGCTGCAGGAAAACCCTGATTTTAGGGTGCCTCACAACAAGAGATTCTCTGATTTGATCCTCGGCTGGGGTGCCTTTTGTGCAGAGTCTGCATGTCCTCCCTATGGTCGCGTGGGCTTCCTCCGGGTGCTCCGGTTTCCTCCCACATCCCAACCACATGTTGTAAGGTGGATTGGACACTCTAAATTGGCCTTAGGTGTGAGTGTGTGCATGTGTGTACCTTCTGTGGAAGGTTGGGCGCCGGGCTGGCAACTCGACACTGTAAAACTCCACTGCCAATCATGAGTGGACAGGTGATCCGCTGTGGTGACCCCTAACCGGGAAAAGCCGAAAGAAGAAGAAGAAGACAGAATCCTGGCTCAAGGATGACATCCATTTGCCTCAGCATCTCAGGATTATT
Organism: Protopterus annectens; assembly: GCF_019279795.1. Classification (NCBI taxonomy): domain Eukaryota; kingdom Metazoa; phylum Chordata; order Ceratodontiformes; family Protopteridae; genus Protopterus; species Protopterus annectens. The sequence continues at coordinate 897,542,376 of NC_056741.1, read as the reverse complement.
TACCATGTGTTTATTAATAGCAGGCCCGTTTTAAGAACTGGTTGTTGAGGTACTTCTGTTATTTGAAAAAGAATAATACTGATATTAAATTGATAAAAAGGAATTGTGTAGATGAAAAAGCCTCTAACTTGCTTGTAGTACTAATTATTCATGGTGGCCACATTAAGATGTTCTAGAGGGGGTTTTATCTCCTCCTTTCTCTGTCAAACTATTTGAGACTGTACTTTAGAATAATGTTCAGGAATTTTCAAAAATAGTCGTCATATTGGGAGCTGTAGCCTAAACTGGCCAGGTCCAGATCAGATGCTGCATGGTAGCACTCTAGCTACCTCGACCTTGGTTAAACATACAGAACACCAGTCCTAACATTATGGTGGGGGAGTAGTCTATGAGTAGTCCTAAAAACTGTAATTTATAGTACAGGACATAGATAATCAGAGCTCAGGTGTTTTTATCCATTTTTAAGGAGAAATTGTTTTTTTTCTTCTCTATTTCTTTAAGAAAACAAAGTAGAACTGGTCTTGGTCAAAGGTAAATCATTTGCAGAAATGATGGAAACTACAATATTTGCAGTACTAGAGACTGATTTCTGTCCCTCTACAGTAATTCAGACCCAGCTATAGCCCATGAGTATTTCATTAGCAAACTGATGTAGTTTAGGGCCACTTAGGGCCACTTTCTTCCATATTGCCAAAGCAGGCTTAAGAGGAGTAAGTGCCTATGGCTATCTCCTGTCTTGAAAGCACAGCTGAAAGAAATAGATTTTGTCTGACTCCTATGGAAGAAAGACGTGCCCATGAGTTGGACAGCTTTTCCTGTTGCCATACCCACAATACAGAGCTGCTATGAACACTACCAAATCCTCGTATCTTAGCAATAAGAAAAGTATAACGATAAGCTACCCAACACTTGTTTTGAAAATAAAAATTAAAGAGCTTAACAAATACAATAATAATTGCAAAAAGATCCCTGAAAGCACGATGGTCAATTGTCCTATACTACCCTTGAAATGTAGACTTGTTGATCAGTATCCATCCTTAGCTTTCCGTGAACTGAAGTATCAAAACTTGAATCAATTTACACTTCTCCTTTTGAAAATATCATCCAAAAACAGTTGAAAAAATGGTGGCTACACTACAAAATTCTTCTTACACTAAATTTCCCCTTTTCTCTTGGTTTTCTTCATTGTGGTGAGACCTATAATAGCCATACCTGTGACTCATATATACCTTTACATATGTACATATGTGTATGATGCACACTGGCTTTGGTGACCTTGCCACCAATATTCAGACACAGAGCTATTCATCCTCTGTCCAAGGTTCCTACCTCTTCTTCTCTACAGGATTATTGGCCTGTATGCAATCTTTGGCCCATTGTTACATTGCTTGAAATGATTGTGTAGGACCAGATCCTTGAATCCACAAAAAAAGTTTACCTCTGTCATGTACAGTGTGCCTTTAGAAAGGGATTCAACACCCTGGCTACCATTTAATGTATCACCGACTTGAACATTTCTAACTCAGAAAAATGCATTCTTAAATAAAAAATAATGGATAAGTTGTCAGAATTTAAAATATGTTGAAAATAGATCTATAATCATTTGCAACCTTATGTTCCATAAATGAAAGATATGTACTTACCATAACACTAAATCAATGTTGTTTTTCTCCATCCTGCTCAATGTATGGGTTATCGGGTCCAACCTCAGAGCCTTTTTTTGAGCTCCTGGATCTGGGGCTTAGGCTCCTCCCCATCACATAATTCCCTCCTGTCCTCTGCAATACCTCAGGTCAAGTTTTCCCATCTGTATCTATTATCTTATCTGAAGGACCCAAAGGAGACATTTTTAATAACATATATCATACCAATAATGAGAAAGGGGAGAAATATTCCCAGAGGCCAATATATATCTAGTATAATGGTAAGTACATAACTTTCATATCCAATGTTGTCTTTTCCTTCCAACAGTCCATACGGGACAGATTCCCCAGCTACTAGAACACTGGGGTGGTCTCATGGAAGGATATTACGAAGAATAGTGGAGTTGAAGGATGCACAGGACCTAGGCTGCATTTCTATTGTTTATATTGAGATGCAACGGTATAAATAGTAGACCAAGTAGCTGCACTACAAATCTGATCTATGGTAACTCTGCAAAAATAGGCAGTGGACTCTGCTGTTGCTCTGGTTGAATGAGCCTTAGATTTATGTGGAAGGGCTATTCCCTTTTCTTTATAGACAAAAGTAATGCCATGGAGAGCCACCTGGGCAGTGTGACTTTAGAGACACCTTGTCCCAATTTAGCCTTTGAGACTGAAATAAAAGTGATTTATTTCCCTGAATTCTTTGATGTGATGCAGATAAAATCTCAATTGACGGTGCACACCCATCAAATGTAAGATATATTCTCCTTTGCTTGAGAAATTTGGAAAGAAAACTGGTAGGTTAACTGTCAGATTAACAGAAGCTTCTGAAGCCTCTTTGGGAAGAAAAATAAAATGGTATAAGTAAACTTACAATAACAGTAGATGTTCTGATGATCACTGCTGCAGTACCCTTAATTATATGGGTTATATCCTGCATAGGATATAAAAGCTGACCAGCTTCTAAAGCTTCAGGGGATGTAATTTCCACCCATACCAGTCAGCTTGAGCTGTATTGACTAAAAAGACAGATTTGGGTGCCAAACTCTTTAGAACTTTCATGCAACCAGAGAGAGGGAAGCTGAGCCCTGAAAGGACAATGCTAGAGATAAAAAATAAATAAAGAGATGCCCATATCCTGGTATAAAGAGCACCCCCAAAAATAAGGGGGGTAGGAGAGAACAGCTACTGCAGCAGTGATCATTTGAACATCTACTGTTATGGTAAGTTTACTTATATAACTGTACTATGTTCATCATATTGATCATTGCTGCAGTAGGCATAATTATATGGGTAGAGTACCCTAGCTTACTACATTTGGGCGGTGGAAGGAATAGAGTCCAGGAGCCCTTGGAAAATTGTTCTAGCAAAGTCTGATCTAGACCTAGAGAAGGAATCAAACCTATAGTGCTTTGTAAAAGTATGTACAGAGGACCCAGCTGCAGCTTCTAGAACACTTTTAGAATCCAACCTTTTCAAAAAGCCATAGATGAAGCCAAGGACCTGGTAGAGTTGGTCTTGGCACTGCCTGGAATAGTTTGGTTGTAATGAGTATAACAGAAGGTAGTAGCCTTAGACAACCATTTGTAAATAGTCTACTTCAGCTGAGGTTGTCCCTTCTTACCTTCAAAAAAATGAACAATTGATCAGAAGATCTGAAAGACTGAATCCTTTCAAGACAGTACCTGAACTGTCTGTGGACATCCAAGACATGGACTATCCTTTCTCCATCGTGTTAACATTCATGAAAGAAAACAAGGAGATGGAGAGTTTGGCTTAAAGTAAATTTGGATACCACTTTAGGCATAAAAGAAGGACTAGTTCTCAAAGAAATCCTGTCTCTGTGTAAAATGAGACAGGGCTGACACACAATAAGAGCTTGCAATGCAGATGCTCTGCTTGCAGAGGTCAGAGTAATCAGCAGAGCTGTTTTCCATGTTAAGAACCTCAAGTCAGCCAGGTTAGCTAGTTCAAATGGAGCAACTGTTAGCTTTTCGAACATAATATTAAGATCCAAAGGAACAGCCACCCATTTTCTTGGAGGTCTCTTATGCAAAATTTCTTTCAAAGATATTTTAACATGAGAATGCATTGAGAGAGGAGGATCCATGGGCAGACATGCTGAAATGGCCAATAAATTAACCTTGATGGAAGAATAAAAAGGTTCATAGGACTGTAACTCACACAAGCATTATAAAATTAGATAATTAGGCCTGAATGGGTGCTGGTTATGTTGCTGGAAACAACTAGAAAACCTTTTCCATTTAATAATATATGATTCTCAAGTAGCAGGCTTTCTTGCCTCTATTAGTACCTGCTACATATGTACAGTAAATAGGTGCCTAAAGAGAATGAAGACCCTATCATCCAGGCAATCAACTGAAGTTGACTGAGGTCAAGGTGTATCAAGCTTGTAGCAATTGCCCCTGTCCATTTCTAAAAGAAGGAAGAACCACAGTTGCCTGGGACAAAAGGGAGTCACCACAATGATCTTGGGGGATTCCATTGGAATCATAAGTACCCCAGATATCAGTGGAAAGTGTGGAAAAGCATACAGTAACAAAGCTAGCCAAGGAAAAGAAAATACATCTATCTTCCAGGTCATCTTGCATGGAGCCCTGGAGCAGAATCTTGCTGGCTGAGTTTTGAGAGAGAAGGCAAATAGGTCCACTTTACAAACTTCACACAGATGAATCAAATCTTAGAAGATCCAGTGCAATTTATTTTCCATTCATGAGAGTTTGCCCTTGTCCTGCACAGCTTGCAAACCGCACAATTTTGCTGTGATGGAATGTAGGAAACCTGTAGTATGAGATTGTGCTGAGAGGCTATATCCCAAGTGTTGTGAAGTATTTATCTCAAGCTAACATGGCTAGTCTGCAAAGGGTGTATTATCTTTTCCCCCTTGCTTGTTGATGTACCACATGACTGTGTCATTGTCTGTAACAACTTGAAGAGGTCTCGGGGACCAACTATAATTCAGAGAGTTGAGCACCTTGATCAGGGCATGCATATATTTTTTATATTTATGTGCTTGAATCTGTTCTTGTTGTCCCCCATACCTTTGCACACATATCCCTCCAAAAACTGCTCATCAAGCAACATTTGAGGAGTCTGTAGTGACTGACTGCTCTGGGATGAGGGGGTAGGGGAAGGGAAGACCTAGATTTAAGGATATTTGCCATCTCCATCAACTGATTTCTCTTCTCAAAAACCCCAGCACTGGGATTTTTAAAGATAAAGGTTGTTGGTGTTGAGATCAAAGAGACTTCAGATGCCATTGCATCTTTCTCATGTGGAGTCTTGCCACAGGTGTCATGAGAATCATAGATGCCATGAGACCAAAACTCCTGAGGTATTTTCTCACAACGACAGAAGGGTAAACCTTAGAAACAGATGTGGAAGAAAAGCTCTTTGAACTGAGGTGTCTATCTGACATACCTGAAACAGAGTCTTGTGTGAAGGACTCAAAAATATTTATATACTGTATATTGTCTGATGAAGTCCTGTTATCAGTTTGGACGAAAGCACTTAACCTAGTGTAATAAAGTTAATTAGCCTGGTCGAATTCTGGTGCTCCTCTTCTTCATCTATTTCAACTGCACTTTTGTATATTCTCTTGGAATCCCAGCTTGTAGATCTCTCACCCAAGTGATGGATTCTTGACACTTTGATAAAGACTCTGCAAAGATAAGCAATTCATCTAAATATGGAAAAATGTGAAGGCAGGCAGCTAGGGAGACCATGGTTGGGTCAGCAGTCACATGAGAAAAGAGACCTGTCATAATAGATAAGACCCTGTGTTTTCTCTGAGCCTTTTTAGGGACTGTTGTAATACATATTGGTGTCCTGCAGGCTGGTAAAGGGAGCGGGAGGGGGGGGGGGCACATAATTAGGCATCTCATCCTCTATAAGGTCATATACCCTGCCAGCTTTGGGGTAGTTCCCAACTGCTCCCAAGCAAAAACACCACTAAATCTAGTAATCATTTGAGGAAAAGTGATCACTTGTTTGGACTTAAGCTCAGGTTCATATTCCAAAGAATCAAAGTGACTGGACTCTGTGTCAACTAGGAAATAACCATTGTTCATCATTTTCTGAAACAACAGAAAAGTCTGGGCCAGACTGGCACTAGCACCATGGATGGGAACACACCACCAGAAGCCTTATAAACAACTATTATTGGATTATCAGCTGTATGATGAGGCTTCTGTTTCTTTTTCTTGTGAACTTCACTATCAGATAAAATAACTGAGGTGAAAGTATTATGTCTGACAGGAGATATCTTACTCCACAGTACTGCTGCACCTAAAGGGTTTGGCTCTTTTATAACTGGGCCAAGTACTGGAATAGCCAAGGGGGGATGTATCTAATCCCAGTTCCATAGTGGCCAGCAAAGCTCACTGGTATCAAATTTTTTCACTGCATACTTACAAAGTTAAAGAACTGTGAATTCCCAAAGGATTCAAAAGTTTGGACCCCCAATGGAGGGAAAGACAACAGTCTTAAATGGCAACACAGTAAAAGAACTGTAAATTTTTGGAGACTTAAGTAATAAGCTTTTTGTTTGTCTTACACTAGAATCAGTACAGAGATGCAGACTCCTTGTGTAGGATTTTTTCAAGACCAAAAACCTAAAATGTGATGAGTAATATACTGTAAGAGCAATGAAAGCAAATTTCAAAAGAAAACATCATGAGAGTTCATTTAACTTTGGTATGCATGCATGAAGATGAGGAAGATGAATAGCAAAGAAATACCATAAGCCAGAAGAAACAGCTAAATCTTTTTCATTTGTAGCATTTTTATTTGTAGTGAAAGGAATTTAAGATAAAAATACACTCAGAAAATGAAACATTATGTTTAGGACATGGTTGTTCTTTGATTTCTTGCCTAAATATAATTTTGCAAAGAAATCGAAAGCAGCTTTCTAAAATGCAGTTCAAAGTAAATGAACAATGATATCTGCAGTACTCCATTATGCAGTAAAGGGGAAGCTAGGGGGATATTGTGTGAGTCCATAAGTGCAGTACATAACCCATACATTCTTACATACATGTATATACTTCCTGGGGTCTTAATTAGGATCCACAGATTTTCATCAGGTACCCATGTACATAGAACCCTAACTTAGGATGGGCCATTTTTGTCTGCTGTAATTAATTATACTGTGACAAAGCATTATGAAAAATGCATGATGCATATATGGTCAACATATTTTTAGGTGTTCAAACTGCTTGTCTATAGTATATGAATTTGTACAACAGAAAAGTGTATATTATCACATGATAGCATTTAAAGTAATTAATGATTAGTGGTATATTGCTGTAATATTCCAGGATTATATGGAATAGTAGTGTAGTTGGGAACTGCATATAACAGGGCATATGAAAATATGGGACCTCTCAGCAGGGGATAACAGAACGAATTTCTGAGGTTATGATTTTACCCAACTATTCTCTTACCCTTGGTCAAATCCTGTGGCCACAGGTGAGTAGTTATAATCAGTTTCAGGCCTGTGAATAATGGCAAAGATCCACTAAGGCTTTCCTTAGATGTGCCCTAACTTTGCATTTGCTAAACTTACATTACATTTCATACAGATTAACTGTTGCTTCATCCAAGTCAATCATCACAAATTGTGAATGGTAATGCTCTTGATTCATAGAATTCCTCTGGAAAAAAATGAATATTCCAAGGAAAAGAATGTTGGAATATTTTTGAACTGTAACAGCAGCTGCAGATTGTTAACTGAAACCTGTGTGTTACCAGCTAAAATAAAATGCATTATCTAAAGACAGGTGGCATATTTTATTAATTCAATGGTATTCTTTTAAATGTAACATTTGTCAAAGTGCAGTTATGTTTCACTTATTATTTTTAGCCATACAAGGTGCTGCTTCCTAATACTAGTTTCATATATTGTAGTGTGAGGCTTTACTTCATTTGGTGCTTTGTGCAGATTTTTATTTTCCAGTGTGCTACCTTAGAAACAGCAACAAGGGTAAGCTCCAGTAGAGATAATAATTACACTTCACTGTATGAAACTACAGCCTTCAATTGTTTCATTTTCTTTGGAAAGTAGAACATTTAATACAGAACAGAGTAAATGCAGCCAGAGAAGTCAGACTGCTTAGCCGAAAAGTGATAAAAAATAAATATTTCAATCTATCAATTAGTGAATGAATGCATTTGATCAAACTAGTGACAAACTGCTGATGCTAGGGTGGCACAGTTGAATAAAGCCTTGACTACAGCCCCGTCAACCTGCATTTGATAGGTGGCTCAGGTGACTGAAGGAGTGACAGGGGAGGCATGAATGTGCCCATCCCTGGTGAGAGTGGGCATTTTCTTTGGCATTTCTAGCTGCAATCTGTTGTAGAGGCTGAGGACATTGTGTGAGGAGGTGTACCTCAGCAGGGGTAGGCTGGTGGGTATAACTGATCTGCTGCTGAGACCTGGCAATATGTTGCATGCTCCCATTGCACCTTTGCCTCTCAAGCATCAACTGAAAACCACAGTAGGGGGAGAATAGTGAGCAGAGTATAATCAAAACCCCACCATAAAAATGCAGACAGGCAAGATCCCCACAATGCCCTTAGGTTCCATGACCAGCCCCAGCAGAAAGTGAAGAAAGACTGGGAGGTTTAGAGTAGCTGGAATACCTGCCTTGGATGTGGGGTACTGGAGACCCAAGAAATGATTGAAAAACTGTATCAGTCAAGCACAACTGAGAAAACCCAAGCATTTAGCTGCTACATCATCGGGAAGGTCAAAAAGAGTATTTTAAAACTAAAGAAGAACATTATTAAAATAGTTAAATATAAATATCAGTATAGCAACACGCCCTCTAATTTTTCTGACCTTGATGCCGAATAGATCATACTAGGGGTCAGAATGGTACTGACTTACACCACATTGAGAACTATGTCACTGCAATAAATCCAAAGATACTAGCTTTGGATTTATATAGCCCAGATGGGAAAAGTACAAAATACAACAGCAGTTTTCCTCACAAAAATGCATGCCTGGAAGAATGCATTGTTATTGATGTAGCATGCTAAACCATTTGACAATAGTCCTAATCTCTCAAAAATCTATGAAGCATTAAGCATATTCATAAGACCACAAAAATCATTCATCACACATCAGTCATTAAAAAAACACAAGAAGTAATCATTGATTGCACTGTAGAAACTTGCCTGCAAACTATCATTAATGCAATAGAGATGACCTGAAATAATTGTTTACATACAGACAACACCATTATGGTTATAGTCTCTGGAACTGCAACTAATATAAACTAATCAATTTTGCCAGTCTTTAATTTCAACCATTTTAAGATTCTAATACTAACATTGCTCCCTACAATAGTAAACAACCTCTAACCATCAATGGAGTGTTTGGAAACTAAAGTCCTAATGAAATGTTTTTGCTACTGTTTTAATTGCTTTTCTGCAAAAAAAAAAAAAAAAACAACAAACAAACAAAATAAAAGTTCTAAGCTTGTTTCCCACTTTTCCCATAACAAGTCTGGTCCAGATACAGATTTGCTGTATCCAGGACTGTTTTGTAAGTTTCTGAGCCCCCCAGACCTTTCTGTGTAAGAGGGAAACCTTCTAGCTTTTAAGTGGGAGTGGTAAGCACTAGATAGCCTATCTACTACAAGATGAGTGGTTTCTGGTCAAGAAATTGTAGATTATTGGCCATTTGGGCAGTTTTTTCATCCCTTTCAGCTTTCTGGTTTAAAAGCCCGTGCCTGTGTGGGTTTGTGCACCGCGCAGCAGCGCTCAGCTAAGGTAAACTATTACCAGTGCAGGAAAGTCTGCTCTTCAATTTTCCCCTTAGAATGTGCTTGTTCTTTTACTTCTTACACTTCAATTAGTGTAATCGGCTAGCACTTTAACAGGCTTTTGTAGCATTTATTGTAGTACACTTAGGTGCTATCAGCACTAGCTGTTCTTACACAGTAACAGCACCAGTACTTATTAGTTATGACCACCCCTCCTGGTATGATTGCAGGGTAATTTATTGTGCTTTCTCCTGCTAACTTGGTGCACTTATGCATTCTGAGACAGTGTGGCAACTGTCCAATGTACAAAGACAACCCTCTCCTCTTACCTCCCAACACTCATACATGTAAGAGATGCCTTTATATCACCAAACTGGAAGCAGTGCATGCTCCAACCAAGACCGGACTAGCTGTTCAAGAGGAGAAGGTCAACACCTGCAACTCATTACATAGAACACACAGCCCTCCTAAACACCAACCATCACAACCCACACATAGAAACACAAACCATACATCCACCTTCACAGAGGCTCTCAATAAAAATGTACCCAAACAACAGAAACCCCCGAGACAGAAATGCACAATTAGTCACTTATCGTCTACTTAGAGGTAATCTCTGCTTGACTAACAAAGCCATGTCTGACCCAGCCCTACTTGAAATGCTACACCTAAAGAAAACCCAATCCACCGGCGCCACACACTCCAGAGATCACAACCTCATTACCACAATTAACAGAACACGCTGGAAGGGACAGGTTCATCTCCCAAAGACTGCCCATACTCTGGAATTAGCTTCCAATTCATGTCAAGCAGAGCACCTCACTGGTCCTCTTCAAGAGAAATCTTGATGAGTGGATGGGTAACAGAAAGTTCACAGCAGGGATCACTTCAGTTGCCCTACTGGATAGGGGCACTGTGAACTAACATCGGGTGGCATGTGGGCTAGGCTTGTAAAGGCTCCAGAGCCATTAGCCTAGTACACACCTATGAACCTATGAAGAACACAAAATTAAGACTTACATTTCTGCATTAGAAAGTAATGAAGGTTCACTGCTGAGTTTCCTCACTACATTTGCTATTTACAATAGGTGGTAAGACTATGGTAGCTGATTTTTTTGACTAAATGACTGTTGTCTAATGCGTTGACATTTAGGATCAACTCTGAAAATATGCCAGTACGTCTCTGTCACACCACTATAGTGAAAAACAAATTAATGTTCTAAAAAGAATGTTAAGATTATTTTGAACAGTAAAAGCAGAGTTACTAGCTGTACCAACCATCCAACAATAGCAGCTGAAGACTGTGGTTATTTGCTATCATTCAATATAGAAAGTGGTCTTGCTGTTTCAAATGATATCACTGTCATACTGTAACTTTTCTCCATTTATTATTTTAGTATCTGTAAAGTGCTGGTTCTCCTGCAAATACAAGCACAGCTGTATGATTCACATTTAATTGAACAGAGCTGCTAGAATCCAATGTATATCAAATATCTAAAACTGTAAATAGCAATTCCAGGAAAGATAAGTCAGTAGAATGTAAAATAGTATCATAGGTTTCCATGACTAACTTTCATCTCTTTGGGAAAAGTTTGATGTGATGTTTGTAATATCAACATTTTGTGCAAATAAATCAATAAATACATAGCATCTTTTAAAGATTGCTCAGTGGTGCCTTAATGCTTCTTACACAAAGTTCAACGTTAATGATACGGTCCAAAAACTGTTTATGAGTTAGACTCATTTTGGCTGAAAAACTGCAGAAAGAAGTTACATGAACTGAAAGTTAGCCTGTATGACTTAATCAAGCATAGCGCATTAAACAGAACAGAAATCTAACTTTCAAAAGTAGGCGTTATTGACAAGTGGTTTTGATATATCTATAATAACGCATTTTTATTTGAAACAGATCACAGGACATGGAACAATATCCACCTAAACTACTCAATGAAATGGCCATACAAACGTGTGAAATATTAAAAATGAAATAAAACAAGGTGTACAGGCACTGCCACGATGATGCAAGACAACACAAGTGGTAAGAAAAGCACCTCTGCTGGTAGTACAAAGTAATAGAAACTTTATTAGCATGAGCACTTTTGTCAAGTTCAACTGAATTTGTTAGGCACTGAAGAGATTTGAAAACATCTGATATCACACATAGACCTTTGCCACATGAATTAATCACGTAACTCACCAAATTTGCAGTCTTTGGCTTAATCCTTTAATTCAGTAACAAACATTAAGGGATTCTTTTGGGGTTATTGTGCTCTTGTAAAGAAAAACAGAAAGATATATAACAATATTTCCTTCACTCAGAGTAATGCAGACTTTTCTCATCTGAGTCTGAAAAAGTTCCATGGAGACCAGTGCTGTACCCCGGACAACAAAATATAAATCAAATAACTTTTCTAGTGGCTGTAGTTGGACAATTTTCTTTCCAATTTTCATAAGAAAGATGAAACAGATTATTTGCAACTATGTTTGAATTGTGTAATATTTGAAATTCAGAAATACAAATAATAAGATGCCATAAGAATACATGCTATCATCTGCCTTGGTATTTATTTGCTGACTGTACAAAGTGTAGAGAAAAATCAGATAAAATCACATACAGACAAACAGGCTAAAGGTGCACCACAAGCTCCCCTAAAGGAAAGGAGACAGTGTGTGACACACACTTTCTTCACAAGTAATCCTGTCAGCAGCTAGGGTTCATTCTCAGCCTGCAGTTTTTGGCAGCAAATAGGATGTTTGTTTTCTTGGCACCTCATTGTATACTGGTCTGTACTTCAAAGCATATGAGCAAACAATCTTGCCTACAGTGCATTTATGTAAATGGAAATGCACAAATTTATATTTTCTAAATTTTACAAAACATTTGAGTGGGGAATTACAGCCTTTTTAATGCTTGCAATTGAAGTACTCAGTACTGTAAACACTTTAGGTCCCAGTTTTTTATTGATTTTTACATAACTGCTGAAGTTTGGCTAGCAAGCACATTAATGTATACTGGCCCTTGAACACCTTTTATGCTATCTCAAATGGTAGTTTCAGTAATACTTTTACAGTGTTTTATAGCTGGTTCACGGCTGTCCATTGTTTTCTGCAGTGTCTGCAGTGCTTCACTATATTATATGCTTCTTTGTTTTCAGCACAAGCACTTTAGTAATGGATAATAATTCAACAAATAGCTGTTGGTTTTGTACTGTACCAGTAATGTTTCATATTTCCTTTCATTTTAAGTTAAAACTATTCTTGCTGCCTTTTCTGCAAAATGTATGTAATATTCAATTTTCTCAGCCAAGCTTCACTGAACTATGTTGTCCTGGACTGACTGAAGCGTAATTAAATTAAATTCACAAACTGAAGGCTAATATGGCATTTTATTTTATTTATGGTAAAATTAATAAACAGAACAATGTATATAACTTTAGTAAAGTATGTATGTGTAAAGTTAGAAGAATGCTGCCTTTAACTTTATTACTTTGAAGCTGCATCTTTTGTATTTGAATCACCTGTAATACTGGCCTCACAGTTCTTGTTTTACAAATTTCTATGTCCGCTACAGGTTAAGAGATATTAAAAAATGTTCTGCACACTGTGATATTTTGTGGCATCTGTTTGCATAATCCTTCCTACCAATGTGGCTGATGACATCTATGATACCACCATTGGTTTTACAGGCTGAAAATAAGATACTGTTAGCACCTTGTTTGTTACTTACAGCTGAATTTTGAAGAAATGTGTGGCAAAACTGGATGTGTTACAGTTCTCAGTTTAAATAAACCTTTGGCTACTTCAGTCAGGTTACTGTTTTATACCTTATATAGTTTGATGAAGCAATAAGTTATATTGCGAAAGTGCTCACTTATTTTATTAAAGTTTTATTTTATCGAAGAGTTTGCTCAACTTTTGTTTCTTGTTTGAGGCTGGACCATCCGTTGGGTCTACTCATATTTTTTGAGTGGATACATTTTTGACAGTTATTGAGTGTGAATCATTTGCCCTGGTAGCAGCAGTATTCTTCGTGTTTGTGTTTTATATCTTTGACTTCCTATACAGGAATTAGCTTGTGTTGAGGCAGGATACATTCTGAGCATCGCTATAACCAAAATGTCTCTACAATACTGTTTCTTACTTCACTCCAAGCAGCTGTAGTGTAGAGTTTGTCATGACCTTATATACCTGCCTCTGATGTTTTGCTGGAGTAATATGGGTTTCATTACTTAGGAATTGCAGCAACATTTGAATATGTGATAGCTTTAATTCCATAACAACATCTCATGTTTGTTGTAGAAGTGATGTAGTACTTGGGCTCAGGGACATCAAGTTGATAGCTCAATGAGCGAGAGAAGGTGTTAGGGAATCGACAGATAGTAGGACAGTGTTTAGCTGAGCTCTTATTTTCAAGGCATGCTTTCATTTGGGGTGAACAATCACTTTAGCTCTGTAATTAGCTGCTGTTGCATCATGCCACACTGAGGTATAGCATGGTAACATCTTGAAGCATTATAATGATTCTTCTTTGTCTAAGTGATATATTATATTTACTCTATACCAAACTTGAAATGATTTGCCTTTATCACATGCATTTGAAATCTGCATCACTACTGCGGATCAATAACCTCTACAATTAGGCTATTCCATGTCTCATCACCCTACGTGAAAAAATGCTTTTTAATATCACTACTGAGCTACCTTCCCTCCATCTCTTACTTGTACCCACTATTATCATCTGCTTTTAAAGATGTCGTATTCCTGTATTTTGCAAACTGACATAAAGCACTTAAATGTTCTCTTTTCTTCATAGATTCAAAGGCAAATACTAGGCAATAGGTCAGCAGACCATTTCAAGTCTAGCCAAAAAAACGCTACTCATAATGTCCTCCTTTAACTTTTCTTTTGGGTCATAGCAACTGAGTTCATTTAGCTTCTGTTTATAATTTTCTGGAGTAGATGGTAGTTTCCACTTTGTTCTTCTCTCCAGTACTTCCATTCTCTTGGCATCCTTAAAGAAGTGGGATAATGAATAGTATGCAGTATTATATGTGTAGCATCATCAAATACACACACACAGGAAAAACTATTTTCTATTTTTGTCTGGCTGAATCTTACAAGCTTTGTTTACTGTTTTCTAGTACTGATTACTCATCCTTAGGTAGCATCATATATTTGAAATGTGATATATTTGTGCAAAGGTCGTTTTGTATTTTAGTGACTAGCAAGGCAACAAAACACTCACAATAACTGCATTTTTCTAATTCACTGAAATATCAAAAATGGTGTCTGCAGTTACATGAACTAGAATACTATCAACTATATTTTGTTTACAAACACCTGTTTCTGAATCCTGCAGACATATAGCCGGACTAATATCAAGGTATACATCCAACTAATGTATACAGCTCTTCCCAGAATTTTCTTAAAGTAATGAGATCAAAGAACCCTCTCTGTAACAAAAACACTTGGGGAAATAGCAGTCCCCCTCAACCCTGCTAAATAACAGGTATCCCTAGGCAATGCGGAACTCCTTTCAACTAGTTTACTATAAAGATAAAAATGCTTGCAGCAGTATACAATATAGTGCTCCCACAGAGAGAAAGATTGATTCTAATTCCACCCTAATTTTATACTCTCATATCTTTCTTTTCCCATTCTCACCCATTTTACATTCACCTTCAATTCCTTTTCTACCTCCTTCTCTGAATTCTTAAAATATTGTCACATTTGTCTGTCATTCACCTGTCTACTATCCAAACCATTAACTTCTACACATTTGTTGTCATAAAGAGAATCATTTTTTAACATCTTTCTCCTACATACTGTTCTCCTTCTAAAGTTGTTGTTGTTGTTTGTCTTTTCGGCTTTTCCCGGTTAGGGGTCGCCGCAGCGGAACTCTGGTCCGCTAATGATTGGCAGTAGATTTTCATGAACACCGAGGTGCCAGCTCGACGTTCAACCTTCAATGAAGGCACGCCAATTACTTTGAGTCTAGTAATACATATGAATTACAGTATCTTAACTAGTTCTAGGAATACTGTTTATTTCAAAATGATAACATCAAGCATATTTTATACAATATGTAAAGCACTCGTATTCATTTTCAGCAGTTTTGCTAGACATAGTCAGAATCTCTTTGTAACTTCCTTATGTGCAACATGTTGTGGTTTGTTTGTTGAACTACTATTTAGTCTCTATGAGACAGCCATTTCCATAATCATAAAAAGAAAGCCTGAGCTGACTGGCAAGTCTTTGATTTTGGGGGAGAAATGTAGATTCCATCCCTGGTTTGCAGCAGTGCATCAGGTCTTTTTTTGTACAGATATTGAAGTTATTATGAGAGTTCATCAGTATGGCCTACAGTTTTTTTTGTAGACTAGAAGAAGGCATATGCCCACCCTGGAATGTCATGTGTGAGGTTGTACAGCAGTACATTCCATTCATTCCCTGCATTTACAGAGTTCATGTTGTGTCCACATTTTCAACATTAAATGTAATACATTCACTGTGGGAATATGACTCTGAAAAGTTATTTCTTGTCTCTGTTCTGCACATTACTTTCATTGAAAGGATAACAAGTACAGCTGGGGTATAAAGACTGATAGTCTAATAATTAGGGGGTTGTATACCTCTCAACTGTCCAGATTTTTGCAGACTGTCAAGAGTTTTGCCTCATATCTTTGGTCTTTTCCTCATAAAATTTGTAGTTTTCAGGTAAATCACTGAGGACTGAACTTACTAAATAACAGACAATTGAGATTCAGACTTCATACCCTTAAGAAAATGCATGCTAACACAAAACATGTTATTCTGTTAATGTTCTAAATATATAAAAGCAATATTTAACAATAGTGTCTATTTTGGGCCTTTGCCCTCCCCCAGTTATTTTTGCTTTGTCCAGATTTCTTGTGCTAAAGACTTAACAGGTATGGAGGGGTTGCATCACTTTTTTTGTAGATAGTGTTGTCCTCCCTATCTCAGGTGAATGTGATCTTATATAATTGTTGGAGCTTTTCTCTACTGAGTTTAAAGTGGATGAAATGACAATTAGCACCTCCAAATCAGAGATCCAGATTTTGTACAGGAAAGACTAAACTGTTCTTTGCAGGCAGGAGGAGAACATATGCCTCAAGTGAGAAGTTTAAATAGCTTGGAGTCTTAATCATGAGTGAGAGTAAAAGGAAATGGGGATTTCCTGGCAGATACGTACAGCTATGAGAATAATTCACTCATTCTGGATCATGGTGGTAAAGGAAGAGAGGAATCATTGAGGAAATCTCTCAGATTTATCAAACAGTTTATGTCCCACCCTCAATTAGAATAATACACTTTGAGTAGTGACTACAATGATAATAATGCGTACATAGGCCGTGGTTCACATTTCATTACACAGTAGGAGATTTGATAGGTCCACTGCTTCTTTGGGCTGAAAGAAGTCAGTTGAAGTAGTCTAGGTACATATTGATGATGTCTTCTATGTGCCTCCCACATAAGGCATGGTCTATTGGGGGTCTACTGGGGGAGGGGAGTACCAGGACAGACTCAAGGAACATAGCAGTGGAGGCTGCTACGGTTCTAGCCGAGTGAGTTTTGGGTTTTTCTGGAAAAGTCAACCCCCCCCCCCCATTTTTTTTTTTTTTTTTATAGACAAAGGCAATACAATCATAGCATCACCAGGGCAGTGACTTAGGAATGCCTTGTCCAAATTTAGCCTTTGAGAAGAAAATAAAAAACTGAACTGCTTTCCTGACTCCCTTGGTTCGATGTAGCATAATTTCAGTTGATGGTGAACATTCCTCAAGTGTAAAATAAATTAATTTTTTTATAAAAATTAAGAAAGAAAATTTATAGGTTAATTATCTGGTTAAGTGTAGCTTCTGACACCACTTTGGGAAGAAAGTGTGGGTTAGTCTTAAGGGACACCTTATCCATATGGAAAATTAAGGACGTTTGCAAGATAAGGCTTGTTGCTCAGAAATTCTCATGGCAGATGTGCCAGCCAATAGAAAAATGGTTTTCCAAGACAAACATTTCAGATTTGCTGATGCTGCTGGCTTAAAAGATGATTGGGTTAAGGCCTGAAGCATCAAGATGATATCCCAAGGGGGGATTGGATCTCTGATAGGGAGCCTGAGAAGAAAACTTCCTTTTAAGAAAGCCTTGCAAAGTTTTAAAGATGCAATGGGGTTCTGATTTTCCACAGTATAAAAATTGGATATGGCTGTTAGCTGATCCTTAATTGTTTGGAAACTGGCACCTTCATGGAATAACTTCACTAGAAAATCTTGAATAGAGGGCAGTGGTGCTAAGAAAGGATCTAAACCTTTAGACAAAGGCAAAACAGCAAATATTTTCCATTTACTTCTGTAAACCTTTCTCCTGTTAGGTTTTGTAGATAATGCCAAAATGTGAATAACTGAAGTGAAAAGCCTGGCATCCCTGGCTATCATTGGAACTGGAGGAACCATAAGGTTAATGTCAAGGCTTTCAGATCTCAGTAAGGCTGGCCAGATGGGTAAGCTAGAAGGTCTAGAAGAGATCTGAGTTCCCGTGGAAGGTGTTTCAGATGAGGCCAAAGAAAGGGAAACCAAAGCTGCCAGGGCCATAAAGAAACAATGAGAATAAACTGTTGTCTTGCACCTGATGGCTTTCTGCAGAAATTTGTTATCGGGGGAAAAGATACAAAAGGATACAGGAGACCTGGAGACAATTGTGGAGTACAGCATCCCTTGATGACTGTCCAACTGGGGTGATCAGAGCAAAGTAGCTGCTTCACTTGATGTTCAGATGGGAAGCGAAAATGTTGCAGTATAGCTTGCCCCAACACCTGTAAATCATAGTTGTCATTGACTGACTGAGGGACCACTTGTACAGCACTAAGAACAGATCCACTTAGTTTGTCCAGCAAGACACAAACTCCCTGGGATATGCATTGCCACTAGAAAGCATTGAGAAGACATTGCCACTGCCAAACTCTTATGGCTTCCCAGCATAATGTGTCATGTTGTCCATCTGGATGGAAATCACACCCTTGGGAGAGAGTCATGAGAGGCTTGCAATGCTAGGAGGACTGCCCTCATCTCCAAGACATGAAGATTAGCCTCAGTCATAGACCACAAGACTTAGACTGTCTTCCCTTCTAAATGCCCCACCCCCACCCAGGAGGGAGGAATCTGTGGTCACAGTGGCTATCTGGGTAGAAAGATGAAAGGTCAACCGCATGTGATGAGAGAGGATGATAACCACCAAAGAATGTAACACTTGCATATTGACATGAGTCATATGAAAAAATAAAGAGGTTGATGCAAGACTAACAACTGAATAGAAAGGGTCCGTTGCAGCACTCTCATGTAATATCCTGCCTGTGAAACCAGTGTAAATTGACACAACCATTGACCTCAATAGTTGAAGAATTAGCCTTGCTGGGGGATTTGAGGAAGAAAAGACTTTAGAAGCATGAAGATGGAGAAATCAAACTCTTGATACCAGGAGTCTGGCTATTTGAAATGTTGTGTCCAGGTGGCTTTTCTTTAGACAGTATAATCCCTACGTGGTGAGAGAATTGGAGCAACATGTCCTTACACTGGATCAGTATATCTCTGGTGGGAGTGGTCAGGAGCCAGTCATCGGAAACCCTTGCAGTCTTAGGTAAACTGCCGCCACTGCCATGTATGCGCTGAACACCCTGGGGCTGTGGTGAGGCCAAAGGGCAGTGCTATGAATCAGAAATGACTGTTCCACAGCCAAAAGTGGAGAAACATTATGGATTGCCTCACTATCTTTACATGGTAATAGGCATCTTGAAGGTTTACTGAGAACATCCAGTTGTCTTTTCTCAGAAGATGTGGAATGGACTGAACCATGACCACCCACAACTTTTTGTTTCACAATCTGTTTTAGGTGACTGAGGTCCAGAATGGAACTGAAGCTCCTGTTTTTTTCAGAACCAAAACGAATCTTGAATAGACACCGAAGCCTTGCTGGTCTGGTGGGACCTCCTGGATGACTCATTTTTTAAGCAGCTTGAATATTTCTTCTGTTTGCCAAATTCCTCTGGCTGGGTGTAACTTAAGGAAATCTCTTCTTGCTTGGTGGGGTGAAAGCAAATGAAATAACGTAGCCTCTGGTGATAGTCTTCTGCACCCAATAATCTTGAGTGATGGCTAGTCTGGTGTGAGGGTGCAGAGATAAGAGCTCCCTGACTGCCTCTAGAGTGTGAGAGTTGGACAACTGCTTAGGATTGCTAGAAGGGCTTTCCAGTAAAGGGACCTCAAAATCCTAAATTCTGCAGTCTACATGTGCCGCTTGCAGGCTGAATTCTAACCTTTCTTGGCTAATTTTGGCTAATTAAATCTTTACTAGAATCTTTAGGACCATTTATCATATTGTTCATTTTTTCTTGAAAACTGTGATTTTCCAATTGTTTTTAAAGATGTCTCACTCATACTTTTTCAAGAAACTATCCTTAGAGCCAATCAGAGACATTATTTCCCCATTTCTAAGTTTCCTTTTGTTACGAAGGTTATTGAAAATGCAATTTATGTCCAGATATATTCTATATTATCATCTCATGACCTTGTAGATTTTTGTCAATCTGATTTTGCATCTAACCGCAGCACTGAGACTACCCCCACAGTGGTTATTGGTAACAGCTTTATGATGAGATAGCACTGGCTGTATTGAGTCTTGGTCTTCCTTGCTTTTTTCCTAACATTTGACACAGATCATGACATCTTGACTGCCTGTTTAATTTCCAGTGTACTTGACTGATTTGTCTTTCATGTCTTGCAGCACATTCAGCAACTGGTTTCTGGACTAAATTCATACAGTTGCCACTCACTGACTTGTAGAGTTGCTCATGGCTTCCTGTTGGTGCCAGGAAATACTTGCTTCCCAAACAAGGCAGAGTTATTCACTGCCAATGTTATGCAGGTGATGTTCACCTATACCTCTTCTATCTGGAGCCTGGGCAAAAATTTGTGTCTCTCAAGGATTGTTTGGATTCCATCCTTTAGTGGACAGCTTTCTGAAAGTCAGCACTACAGAGACAGAGTTGATGCTAGCTCATCCATTATCTAATACATGTTCTTTTCATTCTTCCCTTAATACTTTGGCATTATTTGATTGTTCACACTAGGGTAGGACTGTGCGGTGTGAGCATGTCAGTCTAGTCTTGAAAATTATTTTATTTGAAGATATGACTTCTTGTGAGACAGCAGTATTTTATAAGAGCTCTGTATCATATACACCCCAACCCTATATACAACACAAAAATGATCCAGTAAGTCATTAGCTGCCATATGCAATATACATACATTAAAAAATGCCCACTGGTCTGCAAGAGAGTGGGGCTTGGCAAGATTTGCTGCCACTTCTCATTTCTGTACAAATATGGCAAAATTATGTATTTTTTTCAAAAGGCTTTGGTTGTAACACCAAAAGTCACAAAAACAGAAAAGCAGACATTATACATATTTGGAAGTAATTTCTTGATACAATTCATGTTACTGTTTTCAATTCCTAAGAAAGATTATAATAAAATCATTTCTACATAAAACCATTTTAATAATTATTTAACCACTAAATAACTATTTACAATATACATGTTCTCCAGAAATATTTTATGCATTGTATATAAAACATAAAATCTTTCACATGGAAAAATTCTTAGGGACAGGTTGGCATTTAAGGACAAATATGTCAGCTGTTTCAAGATGGCAAGTCTCTATCTGTAAAATATTGCCAAAAGGAAGCACTTTATTCGGTACTTACGTATTATCGCAACCACATTTCCAACCTGCGATAATTCCTTATTTTGCTAAAAATATTTATGTTAATCTTAAAAGAGGTGTCCAAACTGGACACCAGTGGGAGTGGTTAACACTGAACAGCCTGCCTGTCCCTGGAGGAGTGGTTACTACCTAGAAGCTGTAGTTTTATTGGCCATTTTGGGTCAATTCTAAACTCCTTGATCTGTCTCTCTTAAAACCCTACAACTCTCTTTTTGCGCAGTTTTGCACACTGAGCAGCGTCGGGCAGTGCCGCCTAAACAGGTTTAAACTATTCTAGGCTCCACAAAGTCTGCTCTTCACTTTTTCCCTTAGAACTGTTCAAACTCTCAAAGTAATCACTCTATTCTCTTTCTAAAGCCCTGCACTTGCTCAACTCTTATAAGGAAACACTAACTAACTAAAGCACTACACCCTCCTTGACTTCTCATAAGTATTAAGCTCCCGATTGGTCCTTCCTGATCAAGTGAAAAATCAGTTCCCTTCCCTAATCTGATCAGTAATAAACAGTTCCCTATACTAATCTGGTATGTCCAAGGGTCAGTTTCAAGGTTACTCTCCAGTCCAGCTGGTGAATCTGGGAATTTTGAGGCAATGTTACAATTGCCTTATGTACACAGACAACCCTCTCCTCCTTCCAACAAACTCTAATACATGTGAGAGATGCAGTTACACAGCCAAACTGGAGGCAGAGCTCTCTCAACCCAAGACTGGCACAGTCAGTCAGGAGAAAAAGGTAACCACCCACACCACAAATCTAGTCTCACACAGACCTATTGCATCTGCATACCCAACACATAAACACACAAAAACATACTCGGAGGCTCTAAATAAAAATCTGCCTAAACAGCAAAGACCTCCTAAGCAGATATCCAAGAAACAGCCACCCCTCAACAATACCCATGAATCACATATCTCACAAAATCAGTGTGCCTCACAGTCACAGCCTTTAAGGCCAAACAACACACCAAATACACTTGTTATAGGGGACTCTATTGTCCAGCACACTGATGTCCCGCTCACCAGACTGAACAAGAAGAAGGTCACTGTAAACTGCCTGTCGGATGCCAGGATCCGCCACATAATGCAAGCACTCAGGTCACTCCAAGCAAGTACAAGTATGACTTCATCATTGTCCATGCTGGTGTGAATGACCTGAGACGTACCTCCCTGGACTACATGAAAAGAGACATAGAGGAGCTCTCTGACCATGTAGCCCAGGCTGGTATGACCCAGACCTTGTGTAGCATCTCACCCTCACCAAGAATGATGCCACAGTATAAAGACAAAATTATCAGTTTCAACAATTGGCTAAAGTATTGGTGTCATTCAAGGGGGATCCAGTGTCTGTCAGTCTGGGATGACATGCTCGACAAGCCACGTTGCTTCGCTAGGGACGGCTTGCACCTGTCACCCTTAGGCTTTCGTATACTGGCCAAGGCTTTTGCCACCCCCATAGTGCCTTTTTTAGGCAAGGCTCAAATGACAAACCCACATCCATAGACAACCAAGGATTAAAAAAACTAAAGGTGATGCTACTCAATGCCAGAAGTCTAAACCTCAAGATGCACACACTAGAGGCTCTCCTCAGTATGGAGAAACTCGATGTCGGTGCAGTAACAGAAACCTGGTTCAAGGCTCCTGAGAGCACCCCAGCACTACCAGGTTATAACTCATACCATGCGTTTCGGCCCCAAAACTCGGACCGAAGCACAAAAGGAGGGGGGGTATCTATATTCATCAAAGATACCTACACCTCCAGGTTAGTGGCACTGCATGAAGCATCGGAAACCATCCATGTGCAACTAACAGCGGGCAAAACTGCCTTTCAGTTTGTAGCCTGCTACAGAACACCCGCCCTATTACAGCAACCCCACTTGGCATTCCTGAGAAAACTGAAGAATATGAAGGTCTCTCCAAACACTATGTTACTGGGTGACTTCAACTACCCAAGCATTGACTGGGAAAACTACACAAGCCCAAACACCCTCGCCCAATGGTTCTTTGAATTTATAAACTCTAATTCAATGGAACAACTGGTCACCAATCCCACAAGAGGGAACAACATATTGGACCTGGTCATCACCAACATGGGAACTCTATGTTCCACACCAGAGGTAAACCCCTCATTGGTAAGATCAGACCATAAACAAATTTCCCTGGACATCCATATCCCGTCCCCACCCCCAGCCAAGGAAATCACTGTAAATAATTTCTCAAAAGCCAACTTTGCACTTCTCAAGACTGAGGTGGAATCCTTCAAATCCTCCGGGCCAGGGGATAATACAGCCCAATCCGCAGAATCCTTTACAAATGCATTCTATGAGCACCTGCAGGAATGCATGGATCGTGCTATCCCAAATAAAACCAAGAGTCACTCCTCCAAAAACAGGAGACCGGTCTGGTGGACCCCGGCCTTAAATAACCTATACAACAGAAGGAGGAAGCTACTACATGACAGAGCAAAATCCCAAAAAGGGAAGGCATCTCTGATCAGTATTAGCAAGAAACTTTGATCCCTCATAAAATCATCAAAGGCCAGCTTCGAAAGAAAAATTGCCCTAGACACTAAAGATAATCACAAGGCCTTCTTTAGTTATATCAGGAACATGGGCGGAAACTCCCAGATATGCTCTGAATTGTTGCATAACGGTACAAAATATACAGAACCTACAGACATAGCCAACATCCTGGCAGACAGATTCAGCGCAAACTTCTCCCCCCCTTCCCCCAAAGGAGCAAATGCCTATCCCAACTGAATGTAACCTCCTGACATCACAGATGCACAGGTGAAAGCTGCCCTCTCCAAAGCAAAAAACACAGCATCTATGGGACCGGACGGTGTCCCAGGCTGTGTCTTACATGAGCTCCAAGAAGAACTGAACCCTCACATTAAGTCACTGTTCAAACTTAGCCTTACTACAGGATATGTACCCAAAGAATGGCGTACAGCTACAGTGGTCCCACTCCACAAAGGTGGTGCCACAATGGACCCCAGAAACTATCCCCCCATAAGCCTGACTAGTCTGGTCTGTAAAGCTATGGAGCGTATTATCATGGAACTCATAAACAATGACATTGGGAGCCTCCAGACACTGGACCCTACCCAATTCGGCTTTGTTAAGGGCAGATCTTGCCTCTTAAACCTAGTTGATTTCTTTGAAACAGTTACCAAAGCCATAGATGAGGGCAAGGTAGTCCATACAGCCTACCTGGACCTCGCAAAAGCCTTCGGCACAATACCCCACTCGGGCATCATAAATAAGCTTACCAGCTTAAATATCAACCCCTATATCACAAGATGGGTTGCAAACTGGCTCAGAGATAGAACCCACATGGTCAGAATCGCAGGTGCCATGTCCAAATCCAAAGCAGTTACAAGTGGCATCCCACAGGGCTCAGTTCGGGGACCTCTCTTGTTCGGTATATACTTCTCTGAGGTTCAGGCTAACACGGGGGGGGGTTATGGCTGATAAAGTTCGCAGATGACTGCAAACTGGGGGCCATAATCGAATCTCCAGCTGACACAAGCATCCTCCAAAAGGGTCTCACAGAGACGGATGCTTTGTGCCAGAGCCACGGCCTCAAGCTAAATGCTAAAAAGTGCATAGTCATCCCCTTTGGGAAAAACAAGGTGCTCACAAATTACCACATAAGTGGTAATCCATTAAGTATGGAAGGAGTAATTAGAAATTTGGGGACCAATGTAGATAGTAATCACTCCTTTGATAATCACATTGCCAAAGTGGTTAGAAAGACCTTCTATATAGCCCACCGTATCATGAAAGGGTTCGCATCTAGATCAAGAGAGGTCATTGTGCCCCTCTACTTGTTACTCATCAGGCCCATAATTGAATACAATGCCCCTTTTGGTATGTACCTTACCCGACACCTGCAGCAACTGGAGAGACCCCAAAAGTACCTCACCAAGAGGATCATGGGCTGCAAACAGATGTCCTATGCAGCTCGACTAAAGAAACTCCAGCTCTACTCAGTTGCTTACCGCCTACTCAGAGGCGATCTATGCCTGACGTACAAAGCCATGTCAAACCCAGAATTAATGGACATGCTCCACCTCAAAAAATCCAAGTCCCTTAGAGCTACACGCTCCAGGGACCTAAACCTCAGCACAAAAATAAATATGACATGCTGGAGGGACAGATTCATTTCCCAGAGGCTCCCCTCACTCTGGAATAGAATCCCAATTCATGTTAGACATAGCCCCTCGCTGATCCTCTTCAAGCGAAATCTGGACGCGTGGATGGAAAATCGCAAATTCACCCCTGGGATCTCTTCTGTGTCCCTGCTAGACAGAGGCACAGTAAACTAATCTTAAAAGGGTACCTTCTGTGACCTACTTTACAGAGGCACAGTAGGCTAATCTAATAGGGAGGCGGAAGCCAAATACAGTCTGGCTAGGCTTATAAATGCCCTAGGGCAGATAGCCTAGTATCTACCTATGAACCTATGAACCTATGAACTACTAATTATTACTCTGTCACATTGTGTATGAAGCAGGAAGAGGAGTACCTGAAAACAAGTGTGTGTATTTGTGTTCTACAACAATTTTCCCTGTGTTTGTGTTCTACAACAGCTGCCCCTACATTAAAGTGCTGATGTTCACAAATCGTCAAATAAAGAACTGGTACTGTAGCACAGATAGCCATCCTATTACCATAACATAGTTTACCTAAGTTGGGGTTTACAACCATGTGCATGAAATTAGTATACTTATAACCAAAGCTGCCAAATGTTTTAAAAGTGCTCTTTTTACGTACCATAGGTGCCTTACTAATCAGTCAGTGTTTATTCAACAGCACATTATATTCCTCTTCCCCCATCTATTTGCAAAACATACCTATATTATTAGTTACAGTTTCATTCATTTACTGGATAGCAGAATATTGCAAAAATCATACATAATATTCGTTACTATCTAACTGAAATAATTATACCTTGAAAGGAATCTAATATCAAATCAGATTGTGAACAGGAGAAACAGGTATACGGCTTGGAAAAGAGCGGTTTCTCCTGTCCAAAACATGGTTGCGATAATACTCACTGAGTGAGTCTCATGGACAACAAAGCAATACTTTTTGTTAAGTACAAAAAAAATCAGTACTTACGTCTTTTCACAATGATATTTTGAACAGGAGAAACTGCTATACGGCTTGGAAAACACCCATTGCTCCTATTCAAAATGTGGCTGCGATAATACGTAAGTAACCTTTATTCCATTATCAGTCTTTGTGAAGGTGATTCATACATTAGTATCTTCCAGTTTTGATCACTGTACTGCCCTTTATTTTGGGATTAAGGGTCCTATCTATTTGGCAAAGCTCCTGGTGCCTTAAACTCCACCTAAGTTCTGTAGATTGCCTGTTGAGGGGGTACTAGTTGTTCCTAGAACCTCTTTCGAGATCACTAGTTAACTTATTTTGCTTATCAAGCCTAATCATGAGAACTTTCCTCCTTCTGGGTATCTAGTACTTTGGTCTACTTCTGAAAGTCCCTTAAGTTCAATTTTTTCATAAGTATCTGTCTGAAACCACACAAATACTCTATTCTTAATATCTATCTAGTAATCTTAAATGGCAATTATGAGTGACAAAATTGTGTATTATAATGTTCTGTATAAGATGGCATTTATTTAGGTTGCATTGTTTGTATAATATTAATTTTGATGTAAAAATATAGATAATATTCATAACTATTTTTGCAAGCAAACATTTATATCTCTGGAAGGCTTCATATTACCCACCATGTTTTAATGTAAATTATTAGCTTATACCCATGGCTTGTATGTGTCACCATGGAACATGTCATATTTTTTTATAACTTTTTGCAAATGCTTATTAACTACATCCCACACTGACTGTTTTACTTTGCCTGTCTAGAAAAGTTATGTCAGTGTTTAGATGGCACTTTAGGGTGGGAACCACAACCAACTGTTTATGAGATGTTAGGCTCAATATTTAAATACTGAAACTATTAGTACAATGTACAGCAATTATATAGTTATGTCTGTATCTGTCTTTGTCTTACCTAAGTTTATCTAGTGATGTTTTTCATCTTATAAACATAGCTTGTTTAGGACCGCCCCATGGCAATATCATACTCGATTTTGTCTTCAGTAACTCATGTCTTGTAGATCACACAGTAGTGTTTTCACTGTGAATATCTACCAAATGCTGTCAGTGTCAGCTTATTCAGGCCACCTTGCTTCCTAACAAATGAAGTACTGTTCATGAGATATCTGTGTTAATATTACAATAATTGCATTATTAATAGCATACCTTCAACGCATAGTTGTTTTTTTTTTTGTGGTGTTTCTTTTACTCAGGTGTGTTTAGTACTTTTTGTTTATAACACCAACTGTTTGCAACAGCCACCCCCCCAAATAAATGATGACAGTATTACACTAAGTTTTTGAATTATTAATTAATTTTGAATTATTAATGCAAATATGGGGACATTTTTCATATTTTTCATAACTTTCTGCAAATACTGTTCAGTAACCCAAGTCCTTTATATCCCACAGTGATGTTTTCACTATGGATGCTTATTGTAACATATCAACTTTCTTCACAAAGCAGGGCATGAGACATTAGTCTCAATAATGTTAAAATTAATGCAGTGTAAAAAATACTTATACTGCTTGTTGTGTTTCTGTTACTGAAGTGCTTAATATCATTTTGCCCTAACAACCAGTGCTTGCTTAGTCATGACATCACACTCCATTTTTGATTTATTAATGCAAATATGGGAAATACTCATATTTTTCATAACCTTTTGCAAACCCTGTACAACCCACTATTTGCATAGCACCAGCCATCTTGACCTTAACATATTAAAGATGCGAATCAAAGACACACAGAAACTGTTGGCCTGGAAAACATAAAAAATGTACACATTTGTTGTGAACTGAATGGCAAACAGATACCAAGCATCCAAATGGCCACATTAGACTCTGGTGGTACATTACAATAGTTAATCATACCTCTAACCATATCAGCTATTACAAGGTTTTCAGAATAATATGTCAACACTCTTTTTAAGCCAGTTTATTGCCTCACCCACCAAGCTTGCAGCCATCATGCTTGCCACTGACAATGACCAACATCCTCACAAATGAAAGCAACCTTTCAAATGTAACCTCGCTTACATCATGCCACCACCAAAGGTATGACTTTATCTTCATCCTGAGTTTACCAAACAGTATAGTTAGCATATGGAAAGGCCACAGTAATGAATTTCAGTTTACTGTTATTACATACACTGTTATCTTACTGCTTATGCCATTATTCTTTGCTCGTTTGCTTTTAAAGTGTATTGTCACACTTTCTTTAGCAAATATAAATAACTCACCCTCAGTAATGGGAACAATCTCCTTACCATATACTGAGTATGTTCAGGTATCTCTTGTTAAGATTGTCAGAAGAATATTCATATTAATATGTTGCATAATCTGTATGCCTTTTCGCCCGGATCATAGATGAAAAGGGTCAGCAGACCAGACCACATGCCCAGTTAACAAACAACTGCAATTTGACTCAATTTATTAATATACTGAAGAATTTCTTTTCCCATTGGGTTACTGTGCAGCTAGAGAAACAAAGTAGAGAACTCAGTAGTTTCTAACCTTCACATCATCTATTCATTAGAGACATTCAAACTGCAGCTGTGCAAATTCACAGAAGAATATAAGGTGCTTGTCTCTGCATAGCTACAGCTGAAGGCTGTAAAAGCATTTAATTGCCAACAAAAATAACATTTCAGCAAAACTCATTTTGTGGGTAAATATGGCACTCTTTGCATATTGAGAAGCAGGGCCATGGGATCATTACTATTCTGAATTCAAAACATATTGTTGGGCAGAGAACTAACAATTCAGAGGATGAGCTGGGATATTTGTGAATGTAGTGGGCATTCTATGCACAGTGTTTAGTATACTGCCCATCCTTACACAAATTAATTTACACTGATCACAGTTATGACAAACAAGATTTTTGGAGACTGTCTCATTTTATTTATTTACTAATTTGCTTTTGTTTTTCAAGAAAGTGATACTCGGCTGAGAAACCCCTTTTCAGGAGATGCCTGGGGAGAAAAGCACTACAAATGTATAGACATTTACAAAAGAGGTAGAAAAAAATACACAAGTAACGAACATTTACATCAAAGCATTTAAAAAGGACAATTCTGACAGGAAAAACAATTTGAATATATACAAAATAATCAATATTACTACCGGAAGGTAACAGACAAAATGACATACAAAAAAGAGAGCAGTGATATGGAGGGATATAGGATGTATGATGATCTATGATAATACAGGACGACTTAAATGTGCATGATAAAGCTGATTGTTTTCAGTGGAAACATGATGATTTATACTTTTGCTTAATTTAGAGAGAGAGAGAGAGAGAGAGAGAGAGAGATTAAAGGTAAGCATGTGAGAGAGACAGGAAGAATACAATACAGGAAGATGTTCAGTGTGGGAGGAAGTAGTGATGGGGATAGTGATAGTAGGTGTATGTTCAAGAGACAAAGGAAGTGATAAGGTATTGTAGAACAGGACATAAAGAATAAACTGTAGAGTAGTTAAGATAAGTGAAAGTTGAATTTAGTAGATTAGGTCAGTATGATAATCTAAGGGATGATGACTGAGAGAACAAACAGGAGAAGGAAGGAGAGTAGATTAATCTGGTAGTTTGGTGCAATGTCATAGCCAGGGGTCTAGCACATTGAGTCTAATGGTTCTTTTGAAGAGTATGGCGTTACTGCTTAGGCATATGGAGGGAGGAACCCAGCTCCACATTTTTTTGCAACACAATGGCATAAAGAGAATCTTCACGGGAATTGTGAGATTGTGATACAATAGATAGCTATTTATCAAGCATGACTGAACCACTTGTGCAGGGTGCTGAGTGAAGAACATTTATTTAGTGGTGGATTTTGTAAGCAGTTTGCAACATTTTACACTTCAGTGGGTTAGGGAAGGCAAGCCAGTTTAGCTTTTAAGGGCTGTGCAATGGTTTGCTCTGTGGTATGAGTTTATGGCAAATTTTGCTGTTTTGTTTTATGACTTTGAGTTTATACAGCCAGGTGGTATATATTAGCATAGGTCAGATGGGGTAGGTTTTCCAGGCTTTTCTTTAGGTTTTCTTTGTCTGGATCACATTACCATTTCTCTGCCTTTCTCTTTGTCTGGATCACATTACCATTTCTCTGCCTTTCTCTTTGCACTATCTACTGCACGAAAATTATTCACAAAGTGTCTAGCTCCAGTTATAGCTTATTGTAGGCTACAGGGTATCCATATTTTTCCATATTCAGACAATTTGCTCATCTTCACAGAGTCTTAAGTGTTAGGAATCTCTCACTTGGGTGAGAAATCTCTTACATAAACTGGGATTCCAAGAAGACAGTTCCTGGTGTCCCTGACAGACACAGAAAAACAGCTAGGACCAGCTTTGAGGTTAAATATCATTCCAGACACAGACATACAATATTCACAAAGAACAAAGTAAAGTCCAGTGATCAGAAATAGCAGGCAGGTAATAGTAAGTATCAAACCTACTTATTAGAATACACAAAGCTTTCAGGCCAATGCCCTTCCTCAGTGTGTTACATACCAAACTACTAGCCACAGACACTTAAACTAAAATCTTCATGACACAGCCCAGTCAGAAGAGAACAACAATTAACTGCAAATTCATATTTAAAGACACAAAACACATGTTAAAACATCAAATATTTCCTGTCTAAGTTATATTTTTATATATTAAAGAACATGTATCAATCATTTACAATAGCTCAACAGCATTTGCCTTTTCTTTAGTACATGTTTCAAACTCACTACTGCAGGTTGCGTGTCTGCTTGCAGTTTTGCTATCATTTCGTATTCTAAAGTCTCTAGTCTGTTATTCAAATCACTACCTCTTATGCTCCTATGCACAATGCTTATAACTCTTAACTTAAATTCATGGTGTCCTTTTCATCCATGTGTTTTGCAAGTGCATTAGTTTTAACATTCCTGCGTATTTCAGATTTATGTTCTGTTATACGATCCTTAAGTCTTTGTGTGCAGTTACCTACATAGAAGGAAAGATACTTTATACAGGTAGCAAGGTATACCACATTAGAAGTATAGTAGGTAGCATGATATTTAAATGTATGTTTTACATTTGTTAATGGATGTATAAACTCAACACTGTCTATGTTATCTTTACAACAGGAACATTTATACAAGGAAAAGTACCTACTTTATGTGTTAGTTTAACCTTTTGCTGGTGTATGCATACTTGTTCAATGGGTGTACCTATGCTACCAGATTTAAAATAATTTAAATTTCTCTGCAGTTTATGCTTCTTAATAGCCTCTAAGCAAGTTTCATATTTAACACGTCTATCAAGCATCTGGTTATAAACATGCAAGTTTTCAGAAAAAGCAGGCATTGAAGTAATATAATTTGCTAGATTCACTATCTCTTCCTGAAGATCAGCTTCAGTTTTAGAAAATAACTGGTTCATTAATAACATTCAGCACTTATTTTGAGATTTAACTCCTGACATTTCTTCAGTTATTCAGGATACATATTGCTAAGTAGCCTTAGGGCACGAGGGACCACACCCAGTTCTAACTACACAGTAAAGTTGAATCTTTTCCATTGCAGTTTCCTAAAGGCTTGGGCCTTTCTCTCCAATTGGGGCTTTCTCTTCAACTGTCCAACTTGATTTGTAAAAGTATCATTAAGTACTGTAATATTTCCCAAAGAAGCTGTACTTACAGTTTTTAGATGTCCAAGTAGTGGATTATTGTATATTGTTAATACGTCATGTAAGGAATGAGTAGAATTAGCCATGTTCCTGTTAACATTCATTGCAGATGAAAGCTGTGGCATATCCAGAAATCCAAACTGCCAAGTGCTCAAGCTGATCCAAAAAAATAAAAACAAAGGCAAGGAAAAACAGCTGGGATCAGCTCTGAGGTTAACTGTCACTCCAGACACAGAATATTCACAAAGAACAAAAGTAAAGTCCAGTGATCAGAAATGTTAGGCAGGTAAGAAGAAGGGAACAGTAATTTGTTTAAGAAAATAGGTAGTTCCCCTAAATTTGTTTACAGAAAAACAAAACGTTTTAAATTTATGTTGCAGACAGATAGTATTAAGACATATTTCCTACCCACAGACAAAAACAAAGGTGCATACAAGTGTGCTCTTTGTTCAGCATGTAGGTTTATTTTGGAAGGCCTTTATATATTACTGGACCATTTATGGTATACCATTGTGGTACCTGGGAGGTTCTCTTATAAATCAAAGGGGTTAGTTTACATTAGTTTGTGTTTAGGATGCAATGCCTTCTATGTGGGAATGACTACTAGAAGTTTAGAAAAAAGGATTAACAAACACTTACACTCTATTAAAGTGAAGGATTAAAAGAATGCACTGTTCAAACATTCCAAGGTATGCAAAAATATAAAAAAAGTTTTTATTTTCAGTATTAGAACAAGTCCCATTGGATTTAAGGGGTGGTAACTTTAAAAACAGATGAAAGAGGCTGAGTGGCAGGTTAAACTTCAGTCTGATAAAAACTCTGGGTGATATGGTTAATATAAAACATTTTTTAAGAGACAGAAGGTTAAAAGCAAATAAGTGATGCTTATGGATATGCTATATACTACCAACTGTCTTGTAAGGTTTTTAATGTACAAATGTCCAAGATGCACTTTTTCTTTAACTGTCAAATATTTTATTACTTCTTGCTTTTTATTGGTTGTTAGAATATATTTAAGGTTACATTTCTTGAAGTTGAACTGATTCTGAAGAAATCTTGTGACAAAAGCGGTTAATAAAAGTTTCCATGCTAATTCAATTGTGGTCCTGTTATGCTTGCAATGTTTTTTTTTTTTTTTGGTTTAGTATAGTGTTACCACTTTTGGATTTAGTCTTATTTTTGGTGGTTTAATTGTACAGATCATATTTTGCTCGTTGCACTTATAACTGCCCCCTGTTTATATCTATTGGTTTTATTTCATATAATTTGTGATGGAAGGCACATACTGCAAATCTTTCGTGAAGCAAACCTTTAAAATGCACAGAAGGGATTCTAACATGTTTATACAGTTTAGCACAATACTAAATAATCAATTTTTTGATGAATATAGAACACTGTTACACTACTAGGTCTGTTTTGAACAACATTGAAGTAGACTTTAGGGAAAAGGAAGGGAAGGCTTAGATTAGTGTTAACTTTTTGAACACAGATAATTGAACAAGGCTTTGAATGAGCATAAAAAATGTGAATTTATTCCACAGGTGTTCGGCAGATAGTATGTTTGTTCTGGAATTCCAGTATTGATGCAAACTGATCAACAGCTTTGTTTTCGCTCTCCCAGTATGAAAACATAAACTGATAAAAACAATGACCAGTGAAATTGTAAGTGTGGGTAAAATTCAGGTACTGGCTAGTAAGTACATTGCTTGAATGCCAGCAAAAAAGAAATTTGGAGAACTGAAAATATAATCAACCAGAAAAAGTTGAACAGAAAACACTAGGTGTGAAGAATCCTGCAGCTGTTCAGCAAAAATCAGTTCAAGTTTCAGTCATTGGTTCAAGCAATGGCTTTCAGTAATTTAGTGGAGAAAATATATACATACATTCAGAGATGATTAAAACAAATTAAACTTTGAAGGAATACATCAACTCAAGTAACAAAAGGCTGGAAAAAAATAGAAGCTTAACTAGCTACTCAGATGAACTAATAAAACTGCAAAAATTAGAGGATGAAATAAAAAAAAAAAGCTGGCTCATTATGGGCTTCTCAAGAAGAGCCATTTCAAAAAATACACCCCAGATATAGCACCTATGTCTTTAATGGACAGAGACACACTGTAAATCTTGCCCTAGCTTACATATACCCCTTAAAATAACCTCTAAGACACAAACTTGTGAGATACAATTGAGATGCTTGGCTAGGCTTATCAAAGCCCCAGTTGTTGTTAGCCAAATATACACTAATACATCTATGAATAGTAGAGTTAAAAGACAGAGCATGCAGAGAAAAGCCTAAGATTTTTTGCTGTACCATATGAAATGGAAGGAACAGACTGTATTAATTTTATGAAAGCACAAATAAGCAAGTGGAGAGGTGTTCCACAGCAGGATTTGGTAAGTGAAAGGCACATCAAGTGTATGCTCCAAACCTGGCCATGAGAAAGCAGCCAAGACCTACATTAGTAAAGATGTAATCATACCAGCAGAAACAGTTGATTCTGACAAAACTATGGCAGAAGGGCAAAGTATTAAATACTGGA
This sequence comes from Protopterus annectens, assembly GCF_019279795.1. Classification (NCBI taxonomy): domain Eukaryota; kingdom Metazoa; phylum Chordata; order Ceratodontiformes; family Protopteridae; genus Protopterus; species Protopterus annectens. The sequence continues at coordinate 897,507,825 of NC_056741.1, read as the reverse complement.
GATAGCAAGGTATTTGGGAGAAATGATTATTCACTGTACACCAGGCAGACGAAAAGCACATTTATCTCAACAATTAAGGAATGTTGAGGGGCAGGTGCAAGATTCAAGCTGCTATATCCAGTTGTCTTCAAGAGTATTTTTTTCCTGGATGATCAAAGACAGCTTCTCAATATTCTGGCAATAAAGCACATAGAAAGAGACTGTTCCAGTGAAACCTTTTCCAATGTTCCAAAGGAAAATATATGAGAGAGAGACTCAAAAAGCACAGGCATGGACTAAAAGAACCAGAAGTGCATTTGACTTGAACCAGAGTCCAGTGATGGGAGATGGAGAGGATCATGATGAAGACCAGCAACACTGAAATTAGTAAATAAATGGAAGACTATAACACATCAATCACATTTGTGAAATATGGCTTTGCAAGACAACATGGCTGAAAAAAGACTGAACTTTTGTTGACTTTATAAAACTTGTGGGTGGACTGTAAACCATACCCACATGGTGTCATTAATGTTTAAAAGGGCATTAAAAGGGGGAAATAGAAGTAACAGTAAGTAAAACAATTTTTGTTCTTATTATGAAATGTTTTATACAAATACTAATGTAAACTGCATGTTATATTTTAAGCACTTTTTCATTGTGTGCAGGATATTGTAAAGGTGGTTGAGGGAGTCTTTGCAGTGACTGTTGTATGTGTTAAAGATATTAAATGAGTTTAAATGAGATTAAACAAGTACCTTTTTAGTTGTAAGAAATATAAGCTTCACAGTATAAGATAACAAAGGCTGGAGAGAAGCAGGTTTAAGTTAATATAATGTTGTGGTCTTGGGCTGCTGAGCTGGAGGTGGAGTGCAAAAAGGGTACTGATTATATTATATGCAGAATTAGAACAATTTCTTTGTTTTTACAAAGGTGAATTTCTAGATTAATGCCCTTGACTTAAAACTATAAGCATATTTTTTCTAAGCAAATAGTTTTGAAAAATAAGGCAAAATGAAGAAATGACAAATGCTAAGTTTCTTACATCTACAGTATATTAGCCTGTTTATTTTCCACTAGAGAATATCCTCAGTGAGAGACAAGGAATCTGCAGCTGAAGGCAATTATCCAGGGAAATTATAAACATTCTGTTGTGATCTGTTTTTTTTTTTTCTTCTCATTGCTGACTACTTTTACATGGAGGCAAACTCACTGCAGTTGCAAGCAATTAATTGTGAGAGTTCTGAGGATTCTTTGCCGAGAGAAATGCAACATTTAAAGATAAAATGGCAAGCAGTTAAATGAAAAATACATTTTGGAATTATGGGACGTGAATAAGTATGTTCATCAGAGGTAATTATGTCTAACACAGAGTAGCCCTTATACTTTAATGTATGCAATAGAACAGTGCATAATTAAGATTTTATTTAAAGGTAGTCAGTATACTTTTTAGGGCTTAAAGTTAATGTATTCTGAAAGCATACAATCTGTTTTTCAGATCTGGCAGTGGAATAGAGAAAAGAAAAGAAAAGAACAGACAACAATGGGTGTAACTGGGAACACAGGCTGTGACATGCACTTTAGCAGAGGTAACTTTAATTTTATATTAGGTTATGACTGTGGATACCAGCTGTCAATTTAGGACTGTTGTTCCTATCCATAAAGTTAAACGTCATAGGTTGAAAATTGACATAGTTTTGTATATTTGTACCAAGTTAAGAAGAACTGTGGTGTTTTGAAAACTTATTTTGTTTAAGGTTTTCATTAAAAGTCTTGAAAATGTGCCATAGGTCCAAATGGAAATGAAAAGAAACAACTATATAAAAGATCAGCCTGCCAGATATTCAAGTGTACATGTAAGACAAAAGTTGAAAATACACATAAAAAAAAATAAAAAAAACTGTCATATATAATAAATACAACAATTTTTTTCATCATAACGGTAACTCAGTCCATACTGTCTTGGAATGTAAATGGCCTTACAGGTGTAGACAAATAGGAAAGAGTGTTCGGTTATATTTTATACAGAGAAAATAAGGAAGCATATATTTTGAGAATAACTCCTGAGCACAAACACTTTTAGCACAATGACTTAGGCAAAAGACAGTAGAAAGGGTTGTCACCAAACTTAGTCAGCCTATGATAAAATAATGTGAGATCTTACATAGGTATTAGAGATATTTCAGGACTTTTATGAAAACTTGTATAAGGTAGAGGAATATGGAAACCATGAAAGAGCACAAATGGAAATATTTATGGAAGGCTTAATTACTCCAAGATTAGAGGAAGATGAGGCTCAACAACTAATAGTTAATATAGGAGGAGATGAGATAATAATGGTGATGTTTAAACAACTAGCAAGGAAGTCTGCAGGAATATTTGATATTCCTGTGGTAGTTTGGAAGTTAGGAGGGAAAATGTGATAAAGATCTGGAAGATTTTGTTTAGCTGCACTTTAAAAGGAGAGGAAGCACAAGCAGCTGTGGTGGCTGTATTACCCAAAGAGAGTAAAGACCCATCAGACCCAGCTGTGTGTAGACACATTTCAAGTTTAAACCATGATTACAAAGTACTTAAGTCTATACTAGCTAAAATAGTGGAAACAGCATTGCCAAATTTGATAGATATGGATCAATGTGGTTTTGTGAAGGGGGCAACTATTTGACGATATTAATAGAACAATGATGTCCCACAGGGAAGCAAAATATAAGAAACAATACAGCTTTTTTGGTGGGTCTTGACATACAGAAAGCATTTAATAGTGTAATATTGCTTTTTATGAATAGGGAATGGAAATTCCCTGACACAATAAGATTAATTATGAGGATATAGGAAGGATTGGAGAGAAGAATTAAAGTGGAAAGGCTCCTCCCTCATAATTTGTGTTTGAACAGAATAAAGAAGCAGGGGTATCCTCTTTCCTCATTGTAATTTGCTTTACATATAGAGCCTTTGGCAAAGAAAATAAGGGACTCAGAAAGTCAAGGATACATTTGGTATGGTAATACAGAAAAATGGACTTTATTTGTAGATTATATTAGCATTTGATAAATCTAGAAAAGGTCATCTTTGTGTTGTGGAACACTGTGTGTCAGTTTCAAGTTTTTTCATAACAACATTAATAAAGATAAAACAAGGCCATAAATTATTTACCCACTCATGACTTGGTTCAGATACCCATATTTAATAGGGATGTAAAATTAAATATTTAGAACTATGGATTAAAAAGATTTCTATAACGGCAGCTAATATGTGGGGAGAGAGTAAACAAAACTGAAAGCTTATGGACAGCAAGATACAAAACAATGAGAATGGTTTGGCCCTTTTAGCTTTATATACAAGTTAGGCACAATTTTATCAGAGTAAAAGTTGTGGACAATAATTAATAAAACTAAAGGAATTTATCTGGGAGGAAAAGAGGACAAAGTTTAGTGGGATATGTTTATCCTCCCAACAGAATATAGTGGTTTAGAATTACCTGATTTGAAGGGATATTTTAGAGCCACACAGTTAAGGATCATATACATATTACAAGCAAAATATTATAATTCAAAGTGAAAAGAGATGATGAAGTCTGTGTGTGTGTGTGTGGGGGGGTCAAGATGCAAGGAGAGATTTTTGATGCAGACCCTTAAGGAGAATGATAACTACCAAACAGGATATTTTACTCAAAGTTGCAGAACACATTCCAAGAACTAAGCCAAGATAGGAATGGAGTAAGGAGATTTTGCCAGTAGTAATGTCTGCAAGTAGAAACACAGAAAATAGGCAGGATGGGGTGACATTTACTGGAGAAAACTTGAAGGAAATAACTAGAGAGGGCCAAGAAGACGTTTGGACTGCAGGTTAGAAACAGCTTTCCCTATCACAGACAGACATCAGAATAGGCAAAGAGAAAAGGATAGGGGAGTCCTAAATTGAAAGACGTAGAGTTTTTAATCAAATCTAGAACAGAAGTTGCTATTAAAATGGGGATAATTAGCAGGGCATATAAAATACTGCATGGCAACTATGAGAATCAAAGGAGGTTAGAAAAAACTGGGAAGAGAGAGTGGATAAAACATTTACAAGGCAACGATGGGAGGACATACGTATGGCTCTCAAGTATGCAACAAAATCCAGAAGGATTAGGAGTTTTGCTTGGAGGTGTTTGCATAGATATTTTGTACCAGAAGCAGACTTCAAAGCATTTTTTCCTCAAGTAAATAGCAAATGCTGGGGATGTAATGGCCAAGAAAGAGGTAACTGGGAGTATGTTTTTTGGGAGTGTAATAACAGATTAAAAAAAATTCTTTACAGACTCCTCTGTCAAGTATTGGGGTAGCAAATGTATGTTACTAAGGATATGATTTATTTGAGCTGGGGCATGAGATCTGAATTGCCTAGACATAAGGCCTTATTAAGTTTAATTCTGATGGCTGCCAAAAAGCAATTAATAGAAAATGGAAAATCAAAATGTAAATCAAGTGTATTTGAAGTATTGCATATCGTAAAAGATATAAAAGAACTGAAAGAGGATCTTAGCAAAGAAAAGGAGCAAATTACATAGAAATACAGGATGTGTGAAACCAAGATATAGATATGTATATCTATATATATCTATCTATATATATATCTTTATGTGTGTGTGTGTGTGTGTGTGCCTGCGCGTGTGTCTATATCTCTATAAAATTATTTTCAGGTGGAGGCGGAGGTTTAAGGACAGGTGGGAATTGAGCATTCCTTGCATTACAGTCACACACACACACACACACACACACACACACACACACACACACACACACACACACACACACACAGCATAACACATTGAGCAAAGTGTTGATGACGGCCAGTAGTTACTTCTAGAAAGTAAACACATTTCTGACTGGAGCTGTAAGGAATGGCTAACGTAAGTCAGGTAGGAATATTGCTGGGTGTATAAGTATAGTTGCATAAGTTCTACTTACCTGTAACAGAAGATGCTTCACGAGTATATTGCCTTATTGGCATATGGGCAGTAGTGCCCTGCTACCCTCCCTCTGGTAGTCTGTCAAAGCTCAGAACCCCTCTTACTGCCTGTCCATGACAGTGAAGTACCGGTCACCTGGCAGGACCAGGACAGCCTCACACTCACAGACAGGACCCTTTCAGTTTTCTAGGGTCCAACAGGAAAAGCAGATAGAAACACATGCTTTGCAAAGACCTACTCTTCCAAACCAAAAGGCATACACAAAACAAAAAAGGTTGCTGAAGCAAAGCACAACAGTAACTCCAACAACCAACTGTATATGTCCAACAGGGGTGCTTGACAGTGTACTGCTAGAAAGGCAGTGTGTTCTTCAAACATCTGCTGTTACAGGAAAGTATAACTTAGACAACTGCACTATGTTCAAATACACTGCTTTACTAGTATATTTGAGAGTACACTGTTTTCCAATACACACTGAAGAGGGAAAAGGCCCTGGTGGAATGTGCCATTACTTTGTCTGGATTCTCCTTGCCATGGTGAGTGTAACAGAAAACAATACCAGAGGACAACCAACATGCAATGGGTTTGCTTAGAGACAGGCTGACCTTTCTTTGCCCCAGAAAAATAAATCAATAGCCTTTCTACAGGAGTTTGTTCTGTCAAAGCAGCACCTGAGCTGCCTATACACATTCAAGGTATGAATTATCCTCACCCTTATTATTACATTCTGGTAAGAACACAGGGAGATTTAAAGACTGTTTAAGAGGGAACTCTGTAACCACTTTTGGAATGATAGAAGGATTAGTGCACAACGCAACACTATCCCTGTGGGAAAAAAAAACAGATAAGATTGTTCCACCATGACAGCTTGCAGCTCAGAAACCCACCTTGCAGTTGTCAGAGCAATAAGCAAAATAGTTTTCCACATTAAGAACTTACGATCAGTGTGAACAGTTGGTTCAAAAGCTGGAAAGGTCAATTTCTCAAGAGCATAATTTAGGTCTTATGAAGGAGGAATTTGCTTGCAAGGGGGTCTCATATGCAATACTCCTTTGTGAACTATTTTACCAAAAGAGGAGAAAGAGAAGTATCCACTGACAGATAAACAGACATGGCCACTAAATGTTACTTAAAGGACACATAAGATAAGCCACCCTGAAGTAGCTCACACAAATATTTCAAGACCAGAGAGATATTAACTTCAAATTATCATGTTTTCATTTAGGCACCACTTAGAAAACCTCATCCATTTGTAAACATAAGATTTTCTAGTAGCAAGTTTTCTGGTCTCCTTTAACACCTGCTGCACATCTTCATGAAACAAGTGCCTAAACAGAGTCAAGATTAAATCATTCAGGCTGTCAATTGAAGTTTCTCCAAATGGTTGTGCACCAGTTGCCCCTGAGACTGTGTGAGCAGGTTCAGAGAAGGAGGATGTCTGTGATAATTGTCCTTGGCTAATACCATTAACATGGAAAACCAAGACTGCCTGGGCCAAAAGGGGATCACCACAATGATCTTTGGCATTTATCTCTGAAACTTTCAGAAGTACTCTCTGAATCACTGTAAAGTGTAGGAATCCATACAGGAATATTCCCCTCCAAGTGAAAGAGAATGTGTCTGCCCTCCAAGCATGGTTGCAAGGATGTCTGAAACAGAATTTCTCCAGTTGTCTGTTTTGAAAGGAGGTGAACAGATCTATTTGAGGCAGCCCCCGCATCTGGACTAGATCTTAGAACACCACTGAATTGAGCTTCCACTCTTGAGGGTCTGCACCGGATCTACTTAATCTGTCTGCCACAATGTTCTGCTCTGACGGTATGTATGATGACTGAAGAGTCAGAGAGTACTGAGAAGCCTGCACTCAGGTTATCATTGCCAACCAGCAGAGAGGTAAGACCTTGCACTCCTTTGTTTGTTAAAGTACCACATTACTGTGTTTTTTACGTAACCACCAAAAGAGGACCTGAAGTCCAAAAATGGTGAAGAGCTTTCATGGCATGAATAGTAATTTAGTCACTACTTAGAAAACCTCATCCATTTATAAACATAAGATTTTCTAGTAAAACCCACCAAAAGGTGCTAAGGCAAATTTCTCAAGAACTTCTCATGCCTTGATATTGATGTGCTTTCATGTGTTCTTGGGCCCCCAAGTGGCTTGCATTCCCTCCCCACTGACACAGCATCCCAGGCAAAATCAGAAACATCTGTTCAGATTGTACTGACACTGGTGGGGAGAAATGAAGCCCTGGATTGATACTCAACTGTTCTCCTCACCAAGGTTCTGAGTCTGACTGTTTTGGACATGCCACTGAATTTTTCTCATGTGAAGACAGTTCAGGGGTATCATGAGAATGACTGACACCAGCAGTCTAAGAAGGTTTAGAAATTTTCTCACTGACATGACATCTCGCTTGGAGAATTCCAGAAACACTGTCTGGTATGACAAGACTTTGTCTTTGGGCAGAAAGACCATTGTCTTATTGGAGATGATCAAGCACCCCAATAAAACAAGTCTTTGTGAGGATGTCAGACACAACTTAAGAAGGTTCAGATTGAACCCTATATAGGAGAGTAAGGTCATGACCTTCTTTAGTGATTCCAAACACCTGGACACAGATTCTGTAGAGATCAGCAAGTCATCCAAGAATGGAAAGATGTGAATGCTCAGAGTACAACACTGGGCCATAAAATAGCAAAACATTTGGTGAACAATTATGATACAGTGGATAATCCAAAGGTCAATACAGAAAACTGATGGTGCAAACCAGACAGAACAATCTTTAGATGTATTCTGAGTGGTCATGAAGCAGTTGTCTGGCAAGAGAAGAAGCACTGTCTTCACAGTGAGCATCTTGAACTCGGGGATCTTGACAGACTTATTCAGAAAAGAAAAGGTCCAACACTGCTACCCACGTCTGCTCATAACTGGGAACAAAGAACATTCTCATTCTTTCCAAAGGAGGGAATGGTTCTATGACCTACTTCTCCAAGTCCAGCATTTGCTAGAGAATAGGAAGGAATAACAATGTCTGGTTTGGTGGATGAGGCTTCCCCCTCCCCCAAATGGAAGGGAGTGTCCTTTCAACTGCCATATGTAATCCCTTCCAGCAATGTTGGAATTTATCCTAATCATGGCCTTACTTCCAGAAAATTAGCCATAGAAGTCTAAGTTTTCAATATTTTTAACCATAACTTACAACGTGTTTCTAAATACACATGCTTCCAAATGTTGGACCCTACACATTTAAAACTCACTTATAACTGACACCCAATAGAAAAAAATAAGAATTTTCCTTTGCTTAATCATATCTGTCAACAAGCTGTGTACACCAATATATCTAGGCATTACTTTCAATAGTTCCAGACTTTTTTGCTTCTGCAGGTTGTAAGGTTTTCAAGACTTGCTTGAGAAACAGTAGTCAGATGAAAAGAAAATTATGCTTAGCTACCAGTTTGCTTGCTTCTCAGCATTTCTGTAAAGTATTGTACTGTTGCTATCTGTTGTCAGTCTATTTCTTTAGATGCGCAATGATTATGCACCTGTGACCTACCACTAGTTTGTTGTTCTCTTCCCTTTGTTTTCAGTTCAATACCTTACTATTAGAGCCAACGCTGCATTTACTAATATATTGCTTTCAGGGGGGCCTGACTGGTATTTAGACACATCTGAACATGTTTATACAAGTGTGTTGATCTCAAACTTGCCATATTTTATGATGACCTAATTTAATAGTTTAATTCTTATGAAAGAAGACATGTATAACTTAGATTAGCTGGGTTTTGTGTGTGTGTGTATGTGTGTGTGTCATGTTGGTGGTGTAGGGAGGAAGGTCTTGTATAATGTTTTTGTTTGTGTGGTGGAGGATGTATTAAAAAACAAAGCTTTGCATCTTGAAAATGTGGTATTATGAACTTTCAGTATAGTAACATTCATTTTTTTTACTTTTTTGTTGTATTGCACTTTCGACATTTTCATTTCGAGATACTGAAATCTGATATTTCAGTATTTCGAGATTTGAAAGTGGACACACTCACTTATGGGCAATCTGGAGAATGCATATTCACTTAGATTTCTTTGGGAGGTGGGAGGAAACAAAAGCACCTGGAGAATAACTATGAACAAATACATGAATAAATAAAAAAATCAAATTTCTTCACACAGTCATTTGCACTGGCACATATTTCAGAAAAATCCCAACTGAACAGATTTTAAGCATTGTATCAAAAATAATTCCTACCGTGACTTTAGACTTCAGTGTACAAAAGTATTTTGTACTACTTACTTTAATAAATATATAATATTTGGTAACCCATGTAAAACAAAGACTTCATGAACATTAGTTTCTGTTACTGTTTACTGTGTACTCTGCGGAATATTCTACAAATTAAGTAGAGACAAAGCAGTATCTCAGGCAGTAAAGGTCCTGTGCAAACAAAAACTCACAGATAAATGAAAAATAAATAAGTCCATGACCAAACACGGCTTCCAGAATATCATTTTTTAAGTTTGTTTTATTAAAGTTTTGATATTCTGGAAGCCGTGTTTGGTCCTGGACATATTTATTTTTCGAATATTTTATAAATATTTATGCCAAGCAGTTATTTACCAAGTAAAGGCAACAACTAAACTGAAATGTCTGAGATCCATTAATTCTGATTAATCAAGGCAAAGCATGTAATTATCTTTAAAATGTACCCATGCTGACAATTTTACTCTGAGTCTTCACAGGTTGATCTATATTAGGTCTTTATTTTGTATTGTACAGCTGAGCAAGGTAACCCATAGTCCATCAGATTTGACCAAGTATTTAGACCCAGATTCACAAAAGCTTGCACGGAGTGCAAGACTGGTGCAGGAGCCCAAGCAGGCAATATGTCTGCCGTGCGATCCAGGAACAGCCTGCTGGGGCATGCATGAGCGCTCCTGCACTAATCTTGCATGGACTAAGCCCTGGTATGCAAATCACCCCATTTGCAGGTGAAATCCATGCAAATTAGGTGATTTTGCAATCCAGGAACTTGTAACAGTCTGTGCAAGACTAGTGCTATCTGCAGAAATGTACTCGGTTAGTAACCGAGTACATTTCTGCAAAATCCAAAATGGAGCTATGACAGCTCCAAATAAAGGCTGCATATCATTGAGGAAGCATGCCAATGGCCAAGTATAAGGCCATTGGCATTGCAAACAATACAAAAAAAATAAGAGAATCAACTTTTATTATATATTAGCCTATCTTGCCTGTTTAAGCATAGGGCAGCGGCACTTAAACAGGATCGGAGGGAAAATAAGAAAATAAACCTAAAATAAGCATTCCGACTAAAATCAGTATTTTGCCATGAAAGTCAATGGCAGGCAGAAGACAACCTGGCCAGTGAGTAGTGGTTGCTAAGGGAGGAGGCTCAGTGTGACACATGTAACTATGCATTAGCAGGCAATCCTATGCAAATGAGGGGAAGGATAGTGAATCCCAGTTTTCCCCAGCATCTGAGTCAGGTCCCAACAGTGTAAAGAGTATGAATAGCTGGGTGCAAGCCTAGGAGGTAGGTGAGATCATGGGGGGGGGGGGCATCAGGCATACTGTAAGCGGATTGGAGCCCTGTGGCTTGGGTTTGCTCCTAGCTTAGCACAGCTAAGCTAGGGCATGTGTCTAAACCTGCCTAGCACTCTTTATGAAGTGTAAGCAAGTGTGTGTGCCACGCACTGGGTTGTACAGGAAGAAAAACTAAGTTAAACCAGGAAATAGCAGCAGTGTGCATGTATGAGCACTCTGCACGGCGTGCACATGGGCTTAAACAGAGAGGCAATGGGAGGGGAAAACAGCAGTAAGAAGGTATTCAAGGAGAACTAGTGTAGGTGGCAGATGAAATGTATCAGAATCAGTCAATTACACAGGCATCAGCCCAGTCCAGCACACCACTATAAACTATGCAAACACCTTTGCCACTTGTTTTTTCCCCAAAAACTCTGCACCACCGGTGTATATGAATGGGGAAATTTTACAAAACAAATCGAGAGAAAAAATGTTAGGGGCTGCTTTTGCTATCATAAACCATCATGTGCAAGAGGCTGAGGGTTGTGAGGATGTAAATGCTGATGTCCAACCCACAGTGAGGAGGAGGAGAAGAGTGTACAGACCCAGGAAACCTACCAGGAGTGACATGAGCTGGAGATAGTGGACACTATATGGTGGACAAGGACCTCCTACAGCATATCGTTGAACTGTGCCGGCCACACCTCAGACACAGAGCCAACAGAGGGGAACCCATCCCAGTGAAAACCAAGGTATGGTAGACTTAAGAATACTAGCCACAGGTACCTTCCAAAGGCCAACTGGGGATATCATGGGGATCTTGCAGGCATCAGCATCCAGAGTACTCCACCATTTCCTGGATGCCATGTCAGCACATGCTGGTGAGTACATACATTTCCTCAACACCCATGACACGTTGGACAGCAATATGCATCAAATCCAACAAATAGCAGAATATCCTGAAGTAGTGGGTGCTATAGACTGCATGCACATACACATAAAAGAACCACCCCATGAGCAGAGCAGGGTCTACATAAACCGCAGGGGCTTCCCCTCCATCAACTGCTAGGTCGTGTGCGATGCCCAGGCCATTATAATGAACGTGTGTGCTGGAAGCCCTGGGAGCTATCATGATTCCCACATCTGGCATCTGATGCAGCTGTATCAGAGATTTTCCAGTGGGGACATCCCATCTGGCCACCTAGTGGGGGATGCTGGTTATGCACTGGAGCCGTGGCTGATGACACCCATCAGAAATGCACACACACACCTGAACAAGAGCTCCATAATGAGGCACACGCACAAACAAGAATCATAATACAACTTGTGTTTGGGATGCTCAACTCATGGTTCCAGTGCCTGGACCCATCCAGTGGAGCCTTGCAGTACTCTCCAGCTACATGTACCCAAATGTTCATGGTATGTGCCATGCTACACAACATGATCCTGCGGAAGCAACTGCAACAGGAACAGCGTGGGGCAGGGCCACACAGCCCCCACCATTGCCAAGGCCAGAACAGGCACAGAGTAACTCAGAGGAGGAACAAACTGAGCCTGCACCTGTAGGCAGAAGGAGGCGTGCACAGCATGCCCTAGCTTTGGCAAAGAGGCAGCACATAGCACACACACTGACACAGTAGGAATCCAGGAAATGGAAACTCTCTCTCTGAATCACACATACAGTAAAAGGGATGCTAAAAATGACACTACCTGTGCTTTACCATGTATAGGGAGTGTACTACATGCAACTGACATAGTCAGCTCTCCAGCACCATCATCAATACTGGCACAGCTGCAAGGTAAGTCACCCTTCCTATCAATCACTGAATGCAGTAGTATGGTCTGATAGTTGTATCAATGGTATGGATGTGAACATGCAAGGAAGAGAACTGGGTGGCTGAATGGGATGGCAGCAGATAGTGGACAGCTATATGGGCAGCATGAAACCATAACACATACTGGTGTCAACAAAGTAGGCAGTAACAGACAAGGTGAAAAAACCCACTGCAGGACATGTGCTGGCCCAAATGTGTGTCCATAGGGCACACACATGCATGTCATGGAGGTTCACATACCCAACAACATTCCCACCCAGCCAGCAGGACAGGTGTAGATGAATACAAAGAAAGGCTGTGCTAAGGTCCTCAAGGTATGGCAATGGAGATCAACCCCCCTCCAGACCTACACAGGGTATAACAGGTTGGGAAGTGGGATGTTATTCATGAAGGGTAGGAAGTCTAAAATGGCAATGTAGGTCAATAAAACTTATAAACTGCACTACACTGATATGCCTGTAGTCTGCAGGATAGGTCAGAATACAGATTTAAAAGGAAGCCAACAGACCACCAGAAATACCAGTGCGGTCAAAGCAAATGTCAACAATTGGCAGGTGTGCCCCCCCCCCCAAACCCTATGTAGAAATGTATTAGCATCCATGTGTTGGAGTAATAACAGTGAGCATAGAGTACCTGTACTTGCCAAAGTAGTAGGATGGATTGTGTCATGTGTACAATATGCAGAGCTCTGAGTGTCAGGTTGATGTGTGGAGGCCAACAGGGTACCTGAAATATCAGGTGGGTATAGCAGAAATGTTTACAATTGTCAGGTGTGCCCCCAATCCTATGCAGTATAGCAGTAGCATCTGTGTGTGGGTATCACATCAGCAGAGCACAGCGTACCTGAGCTGCCCCAATTATAACGATGAAATGTTGCATGTGTACAATATGCAGAGATCCGAGTGTCAGGTTGTAGTGTGGAAGCCAACAGAGTACCTGACATATCATGTAGGAAATGTCCACAGTTGTGATGTGCACCCCCACCAACCCTATGTAGAAATGTATTACCAGCCATGTGTGGGAGTATTAACAGTGAGCACCGAGTACCTGAGCTGGTCAAATCAGCAAGATGGCTAGTCACATGTGTACAATAGGCAGAGCTCTGTGTGTTAGGTAGTTCTGAGTAGTATGCTGTGTGAAAGTGTTCAGCATATAGCCATGGATGGTATGTCCTGGTGCCCAATGGTCAGTACTGCCGATGACCAGGCCAAGTCCACACAACTGCAGTGCCAAACAGACTGGTATCCCAGCAAGACGTGTTGCAGCAGTAGTCCATATGATTTGTACAGATGTCATAACTATCACCATCTGGAAGATGGACATGGCATGAGTGTTGGCCCAGATGTACACACAGTACACAGGTGGAAGTACTGTAGAGAGAGAGGCTGTTTAAAATTTCACAGTAAAATGGAGACACCCTCCGTTTGTACATACAGGTTCACAGCACTTCAGTTGATTGTGTAGTATGAGAAACTAAGATGTACTGTGGGCAAACACTGGCAGACCACAAAAGGCAGAGGTATGATGTATGTAGAAGCTGCTGGTGTCCACCCACTAGCTACCAGCAGGGAAAAGGTCCACATACACCTGTAAGGCAGTTGCAAGTAGCTACCCTAACACACTGGCCCAACATCAGCCTCAGGTAACACACAGGCCCCCTCCCTGCTGCTGTGAATGAGTACAATATGATCCCCACATTACTATGTGAATACTCACAGAATACAGAATGCTGAAGAGGTGTTCCATGCAGGTGTGTCCATGCATGTAAGATGCACCCTGCCAGCATCCACACCAATGGATTGATAAGGACAGAAACAATTGCCATCAACACCTTGCACACCTATCCTGTCACCCCAGGGGAATACATCACCTTGCAGCCTGGGGCTGTGCAACTGACAGAATGCACTGGCCTGCTACAGATAGCCTGCATCAGTACCCAATGCCCCACTGTCCTCTGTCACAGGTCTGTGTCACGCCTCTACCGCCACTGTATGTTACCCGATGGACACCCACATAATGACAAAACACAGTCCACTGAACACAAATGCAAGGACATGTTGACAAATCCCAGTAGTTTGTCCATCATGTTCCAATGCATGAAATGTGGACCAACCTGTACATACTGCTGAGATGGAGTGGCAACTATAGGCATACCTATCAGATATCGTGTGCATAATGGTAGAAAGAGGACAAATTAACAAAGGGGACTGGTAGCATCGCCACCATGGAGTGTGTGAATGGTGAAACCCTGATGTGTGCACATACTTATCATGGCTGCAAACACTGGTACGGGTGGCCACAAACCTGCTTGCAAACCAAACTGTGAATGGTTAATGAACAGAATAATGAGCCCTGCCTCTGGATAACCTCAATGAGTCTGAATACCTGTGAGGTATGGCCACAGCATGATATGACCATCCCGTCATGGTGATAATTATACAAGCATGGGACCCACAGCCACAACAGCACCAAGGTGCTGGACCATATACATAGACCCATCAGCAAGTGTCTGCAGTCTCCATGCCAGAATGACATGAGTGTGCAAGAATATGTAGGTTGCACACCACAATACTGGACAAAGCTGCATTCAACTTGTAATCCCCAGGAACTTACTGCCAGCAAAGATGTATACCTGTCAGTGGTTGATGTCATAAAACATCAGAGGGTAAAACACCACATATCACTGAGAATCCCTGCCAACACCAAAACCATGTAGCAGAAGCACCACAGACACAATTAGCAACAATCTCACTACCCTTTTCCCAATGTCGACCCACATTGTCAACCAATCTACAGATATCCTACAGAAGCAGGTTACTAGCTGTAGGTGTAGTGCACAAATACCTGCACTGGAGTACAACCTACCTGGAATGGAGTTACACATGCAATACAGACACTCACACTGGGCATGTTCACACACTTAGAGAAGTGAAGGCCATGTCAGAAAACAAATTACAAAGGGTCATAATGGGCATGCTCACACACAGAGAAATGAAGCCCATGTCCGGAAACAACTGTGGACTATACACAGCTGTCAGTCACAGATGTCTGTGCAAACACTCCAAATTACACACCACTCATGCTCTGCACACACACTGGATGAGAATATGCACACATATCCAAGGACAGCACACTATAACAGCTCAGCCATACACATAATAGATGTAGGAAGAGAGTGACAGACAGTGACAGACAGCTCCCCCCTCATGAGGCCTGTCCCACACAGCACACTCCCATTTTGCAAAAACAAATGATGTGCAAATGTCCATCACTGTACACAATTGCCCCTGGTAGCCTTCCAGTCAGTATACCTTTCATTGCCTTTCTTTGACAAGCCTAGTGATGTCATTCCCTGTGAAATACACCTTTGGCGAAGGAGTATCTCAGTAATCTCCATGGCACATTCTGTAAGTGCGTAATGCTCTAATGTGCTGTAGTAGTTAGGTAGGTGTTCCAATCTCGTTCATGACAACTGTGAGTCTGTGTGTGTGTGTGTGTGTGTGTGTGTGTGTGTGTGTGTGTGTGTGTGTGTGTGTGTGTGTGAATTTGTCATATCTATCCTGTGTGAAGCATGAAGCAATGTGGAGCAGGTTTTGCACTTTTCCTATATGTTGGGCTATTAAATGTTATAATTTCTACCTTACAAGCATAACAGATGTCAAACATCACAGTGGCTGAGGTACACAATCTATACACCCACATGTGACATCATGGCATGGGGAACAATATAGGCAACACCTGTATTACCCACAGAACACTCTGCACCCATGTCTGTGACACAAACACACTTGACCAGGCAACAACCACTAAGTTGGTAGTTCCCTGCATATTGGCCACAGATGGTAACCATGGTGTGATTGCAGTGGACTACAGAGGACATAGTACCCTGCCCCATCCCTACAATAGGCAATGCATTGCATATAGTGCTCCACCACTATGTTCCCTAATGGACACCTGCTACAACCAGCAAAGTTTACCCACAAAGGCCATGCCATGCCGTTTACACATGCCCTGTATAGACAGATGCCACTGTCACCAGTGAATACTGTGGGGGTAACAGGAGTAAGCTGCCTTAAGGTATCTGGGTGTACATTACCATTCGATTCACCTTGGGTAAATGCCAGCCTACTGCTTCCTGCCATACAGACTGTTCTGTCAGTGTGATTGTGATGGTCTCAGCTATGCCTTTTTATATCACAGATACATCCCATTGTGTATACTTTGGTATGTACCCCCTAGGGATTGTGTACAGACTGTAGATGGAGGCTGCTGGACTGTACATCTGCATTACTTACAGTTGATTGCTTGTTATCCTGTGGCCCAGTTTGTGTCTACTGTTGTACTACTTGCAGGCTTTGGCCAGGACAGCAACATATGTACTCCTTTCCAAAATACTGTATACTTTTATCTGTTAGACAGTTGCATTACTCTGTCTAAACATATTTCAGAGTCTACACAGCTATATGACATAGCATACACTACTGTAGTAGTACACAAATAAAGCTTCCCCATGTATGCAAACCTGTGTGTGGTGTTATATACCATGACCTGTCTGTTGGTATATATTGCAGGCAACATGTGTCACTTGTATGTTTGGCTCATATAGTGTCCATGTGGTCTGCTGGTGACTGTAGCCATAGTAGCTGTACTGTATTGTGAGCACCCTCTACATATGTATCTCCCTATACATATGTCTGTGTGTGTATGTGTAGTTACATATATATCTATATATAGGTATATACACACACACACACACACACACACACACACATATATATATATATATATATATATATATATATATATATATATATATATATATATATATACACACACACACAATAGGCACATAACTGAAGACAGTGCACCTTCACTATGTTCCCTAGTGGATGCCTACAACATCTGTGGTGCCATCAAATGTGATCCACAAAGGACTGTCTATGAGCACGCCCTGCCACAAGACGTCAGGAGTGGCACATGTGATGATAACAATCTGAGTACATAACATGGGACTGGCAATCCAGGTACACTTCCACATGTCACTGTACATGAATGTGGGATGTGTGCACATCCCAGACACCATCCATGTCATTGACTATAGAACACATACATGGCAAGCATTGCACAGCACTGGCCACACACAATAGTAACCCAGGTGACAGTATGGTGAATACAGTACCCACCTGTGTGGGTCATTCCAGACACTATACAACTGATTCACACTGCAGACCATTGTCATGTGGCCTGATACCAAGGTATACCCCTCAACTTGTCTTGTACAGCCTTCTGGCACAGCCAACTGCTACACACCAGTGAAACAATGCACACATGCATGTCATTACTGTGTCTCTGTGTGTGGTGTATGATGCTTCCAACCACATTCACACCTGGTACAACTCGCATTGGCATACTGCAGCATTCCGACTGATGTCAGACATCTTCACATGCCCTTTGCCCATAGAACAGCACAATAGCTCCTGTGGTGCAAGTGATACCTGTGCAGTACTGTAGTGTGGTAAAATAACTAGGTAGGGAATGTATTCCTGACCCTGGCATGTGCAGCAATGTGTACGAGTCCTTTAGAGAGTGTGGCTGTGTTGCCGCTGACACCGGTCAATGTGGACAGGCACTTGTGCTACACCTACCATTTTGGTATGCTATCACTGTTGAAGATGTCATTCACCAGCACATATATTTCTGGACAGCTCACCAACATGTAAGTTATGTGGTGCATGCAATAACTGCATGCACATGTGATAGTAATGCATTGAATCCCTGTGCTGGTATGTGTGTCACACAAATATGCTTCAGTTTTACTCGCCCACACCTTCCCTGACGTACTTTGTCTTTGTCTGTCCCTCCCACACCCTCCCTGGTGGATGTGGATATGTACACCTACTCTGCTTAGGCAGCAGCTTGTGTTTTGTAAGTGTTGGTCATGATCAGCTGATGGCCTCTGCACCAATTGCAATCCTCCTCTAGCTGATTGAATGTGAAACAGCTGTGGTAACATTCCCATAGCCAGTTGCATGGAAACACAGTATAATATCTAGGAACATCATGTTGGTGTTGGGCTGTGACATTCACTGTGAGTGGAACCTAGATCTGGTGTTTTGCAAAAATCATCACAGATGGTTTTTGGATTTACCTCGAACATTATACACTGTGGAAAAAGGCCAACAGACAGGAGTGGATGTGCCAAACATGACTACAGAGTGTAAGTGTTGCTGTTCTTAATTTAGAGTAATGTCCATTTAACAGTGTGTGTGTGGTTATGGCTAGTCTGCCAGTTTTAAAATCTGTCATGACAGTGCGATGTTTGTGAGGAAACCCCCATCTGTAGGGTCATCTGCAGGCTGGTTAGTGCATTGAACCTTTTGTTCCTTGTTTTACTCACAGAACACCTATCTGAGAATGGCAGAAGCATAGTGTGAGGATTGCAGTCAGTACATGGTAACAGCCATGAGAGTTACTGACTTCATATCCCTGATTGGACATACTTCACAAAACACAGTGGTACGACAGTAAATGTCTGAGGTTGCCACAGCACCATGCCAATATTGCGCCAGTGTTCATAGCACTACTCGCACATCTGCCACCCATTGTACATATGTCATGCAGTATATGTGCATGTGTACTCCTAGCTCTGCAACTGTTCTAGATATGGTATCTTGTGGTAATGGGAATATCTATGCATGCTGTTATAAGTAATCCTGACTGCTGCTAACTATTACTGGCCCTTATCTGTTGTAAAACGGCAACATCATAGCCCATATGGGAATGCTGATTTCAGTCGACTCACCTGTCTCACCTCAGATGGCCATGGCACTAGGCACCAGCAAGTCTGGGTCCCAGTCTGGGACCTCCTCCTCTGTTGTACCTTCATGACCTTTGGGTGGAACTGCTGCATGTGATGGTGCTTGCCCCCCCCCCGGGAGCGGGGAAGGAAAGGAACCTGTCACCCACCGTCATATCCAGTTCATGGTGTCTAGAGAGCTCAGCAAAGAGTTTCAAGATCACCTATGCCAGCTTGAGGGCTGCATGGTGCAATCAGAGGGTGAGCCTGCACCTCCTACCCAGCCCCCAGCACAGCCACATTTGAGGCCGTGGAGGTGCAGTGGTGACTGCCCATGGGTGGGGACCTAGGTCCCACTGTTTCCATTTGGAGGCTCATGGGCTTATAACTTCAAAACACCCCTCCCCATCCAAGGTGTTCCCCCCACATGTGTCATATACCATCCCTGTATGCTGTCTTGTCTGTCTTGTCTGTCATCCTACCCAACCTATCCTCCCCAGGCATACCTACTCTCCTTCCCCAACATCCCACTCTCACCTTAAAAAAACAAATCTCACCCCATACATAGCTGTCCATTTCGCACACCGGTCCACTGGGCATATGTAATGTAGTCTAACTGGCATCACAACATATTATTGTTGCCCTCACCCCTCTCTCAGGGGTTCGTGTGTCCAAACCTACCTCCAAATTCAGTGCATATGCACAGCTGTTGCTGTAGAAGAAATGGGCAGCTATGGACCTTCCCTACACCCTTCCTGCACATTCCTAGCTATTTTTCCTACTGTCTTTCCCTCTTTGTGACCCTTTTTCACCACTGTCCTATCAACCCTTTTTTTTTTCTTTAAAAGATATTAGTGCAGGGTAAGCAAGAGTAAGCACTTTTAAGCATTAGTAAGTGACTTTGCATGGGTTTGCACAATGGTAAGCACTGCATACACAAAGTAAGCAATTTTGAGGCTAACCTGGTGTAACTGGATTTTACTGGCAGTTAGCATTGCTTACTGTCATGCAAACTCACGCAAACCTGCTTACAACTGCTTAAAAGTGCCTTAATCACCCTGTATCCGACCACCCTTGTTTTGCACAGCAACAAAATAAACAGCCTCTGCAAGGCTCGAACCCAGGAGACTGCACACCATAGTCAATGTGATTTACCACTAAGCCATCACATATATACATAACACTGATGTTTTCACAAACATAGCTTCCAGCAATACCATTCATCAGTATGGGAAACATATTGATATATGTAGATGTATGTGTGTGTTCATGTATTTATATATTTATAACTAAATAGATATCTACCTCTCCCACTCTATATTACATATATATTACACACACACATATATATATATATATATATATATATATATATATATACATACATACATACAAATATCTATACATATCTACATATAGGAATATACACAATGCATACATCTATACATCTATATGTCGATACATGAACATTAAATGTGCCCTACAATGGTATGGTGATTGAAATGATTGCAATGTGACTGAACTTGCTCTCATCAGAATGATATCATGTAGACACTGACAGTATTGGACAGTGATCTCTTAGGGTCTATTAAAGATGCTTACGTTTTATACACCTCCAGTGCATGTATTGTATATTCCTCCACTGACCCCCCCTAGTATCCCTCTTTCCCTCTTTCTCTTTACTAAGTCCGTGGTCTGTTTCTTTTCCTGGACTGTCTTACTTCCTCCAGTTCACCCTCCCAGCAATGCACAGTGGTTCATTTATTTCAGACACATTTTTTCCTGCATCATTTTCTCTGTTCCTTTACTGTTCCCCCTTTCTCACTTACATCCACAAGATGGTCCGATTCGAACCACTCCATCCACACCCACAAGCCTAGACTCATAATTTCATACCCATGGTTCCCTCACCCCACACCCCCACTCCTCATCTACAGCAGTCCTCCTTTCTACAGGTTCCAGCTGAATCTAAGCACACTACTACACATTTCTCACTCTCCACTTCTCGGGACCCATCACATAAGTTGTCTCGACCCATGGATCTTTAGGCTTCCCGAACAATTAGTCTGCGAACATACATACCCTTCTGTGCTTACCTTTGAGGCATGGTATGTTACTCCGAAGACTCTTTTTAGCAGAATTTTTGGGGTCAACCTGCCAGGGATGAACATGTGTTTGTTTCAAGATTAGACTTAGCAGGTTGACACTGTTTCTCCCACTGGTAGTATCCTGCCAGTAGTCTGGGAAGCAGTGCTGTGCAATGTTCAGCAGTGCTTACTATTTGATTTGTGTCTTGTTTCCTTGATTCATGTGTACGTACACTGTATGGGGTCCTGGGAACCTTAACACTTTATTAGAATAACACCTCACATCTAGACTTACTGCAGTACTCCAGTTCACATATTTATGTTATGTAGCAGGTTATACAATATCACACTGTATATAAAGTCCTTTCACATGTTCAGCTTGATTTTCCTATGCTGAGGATTTGTTTGTTGGAACCTCATTCTTACATAATGCTGAGATGGCGTAGTGGTTAACTACTGTGACTGTAGTGTAGAGGGTGCTGGGTTCACATCCTGCAAAGGCTGATTACTTTTATTCCTGGCCAGAACAGCAACTGATGCATACAGAGTGATTAACCCACTTTTAGGCAATTATAAGCGTGTTTGCGCAAAGGTAAGCGATGCTAATCTCCGGTTACATATGCTTAGAGACAGTTAATGTCAACATTGCTTACCCTGTGTGTGCATTGCTTACCCCCGTGCAAACGGGCTTAAAGTCACTTACTAGTGCTTACATATGTTTACTACTGCTTGTTGGTGCTTAAACATGCTTACTAGTGCTTTATTCATTATGACACTGACACCTCACATGTGCATTTAATACAGTACTCCAGTTCACATATATATATGTTATTTAGCAGGTTATGCAACAAAAATTTTGGTCATCACATGCTTTGCCATGGGAAATGGAATGTACTGTAGTGGGAATTGAACCGGGATTGACTGCTCATGAGGCGAACGCTCTGCCCATTACACAATTGCTGTACTGCTTCATTTGCATATATCTTGCTTTTTATTCTCTTTTTGCTATTTAAGCTACATTAACCGTAGTTAAGCGATGAGCAGACCCACACACCTACAGTTAAACTTTGTCCGTTTCATTAAAAAGGAATATTTGTTTTATATGTTTTTTATTCACTATTGCTCTTATACATGTGAGGGGTTGTTGCTGGGGGTATGCATACATGTATGGGCAGTCTCGCTCATTGCTTACTACCTTTATGTAGTCCTTCATTGCAGGGTAGTGTATACTCTGAGAGCTCTGCTGTCAGACACGCCCCCTGCACTCATACACGCTCCATGTAGGATTAGGTGCTCAAGCAGTGCGCCTTCATTAATATGCATGGCGTGCTGCCATCATGCTTCTAAACTGGTACTGCCATGCAGGGCTATGCTAGTCCTGCACAGAAGATTAGTGAATCTGGGGGATAGGCTTTAGAAGTGACTGCCGTCTTTCTTGTAAATGTGATGTTTGTCTTTGTGAATATACATACATTTTAAGTATCAAGTAGGTAGGCTAGACTCAGATACTTCACTCTCTTGCATTTTGGATGGTATTTATATGATATACTATGCACATTATCAGCTGTCTTACATGCTGTTTGTCTACTGATGAAATTCAAATAATTTTATCATGCAGAATATCCAGACATCAGGCATAACTACATAGTGCAATACACTTAAGGGCACATTACACATTTTCAGTCAACATGTTACAGCGCAAAACCAGGGGGTTTGAATCATAATGATGTGGTGTAAGCCCTGAATAACTGATCAGCATTTCTATTAGCTAGGCTAGGCTGTGGGTCACTCTATGCTAAAAAGGTTGGAGGGATAGCTACCACTGGCACAACTTTGTATCAACATTACTTGGGTTACTTAACTATTGCAAAGGGGCATGAGCCATTAACAAATGAAAGAGCCTAATAATCATTTCAAGGCATGGAATGCCCACTTTATTACTAGGCAGTCTCTTTCAGTAGCAGAGTATCTCCTTGCTAACATGAGCTGTTATCTGTCTTTGATAATGACTACTCAAACACCACATTGGAGGAGGGCCCAGTTTATTCCTGACATGATATGTTATCATTTGTTGTATCTGACTACTTTAAAATTACTGCTACAAACAGGGGCAAAGTCATTACTGAGCCTGCTGATGTCTTTGATTACATTAGAACCCAGGTGAAATTTTTTGGAACTACGTCTGGTTTGCAGCTATCATCAGGACAGCAGCAACAGGCAGAAGTGAAACTGGGATCCACACAAATAGGCAGGCCAGGGTTACAGTAATTATATCAAATCTCTGAGATTAAGCAATTGAAAGACTATCGCTGTAGATGTTGCCTTATCAGCCATTGAAAACACTAAGGTGTTAACACTAACATCCAGATGAGGCAGGCATAGCTAATTGGCTTGAGGGTGTACTTCTTCTAGGTTGAATGACAGGTGGAAAGAAAGATGAATAATTTGACTTTCATTAGCTGCACTTGGCCAGCAAGAAATATGGTACTGATGCTTGAAAACTGTGTCAGTATTAGGAGTACAGATCTCTTAAGGAGATGACTATTTTGGTTGTATTCATTGACTTTGAAATATAATTTAAAATGAGTACCTTAGGGGGCATTGGCTTTGTTTATAGGGAAGACTGAGAAAACCTAGGAGTAGATTGTTGGCCAGCAAGAGTCATGTGACAGGAACAGTCCAATCAGATGCAGCCTTTTGATGGAAAACAATTTTCATGTGAGACTAATGTGAGCTTTTTAATGGAATGGAATGTTTGGTTGTTTAAAGAACTGAAGGTCATCTTAAGAGCCTTGAATGGACTGGGTAGAATACTACAAAGGCCAAATAAAAGAGGACTGTCAGATGAGTGGGGGAAGTATTAATGATATAAATGTAATTTCTTTCAAAGTACCCTGTGCAATAGTTGTTACCTGTTCACTTTTACTCCTCCCTGATTACTGGGGACTAGTAAGGTTAGAATTGAGGGCTTTTGTTCCTAGAATATAATTTGAGAGCTACAGGACGAATAGAATTAAATGGTGTGAGTTCAGTAAACCATATTCTTTAACTGCCATGTGGCAGAGCAAACAGCACACTTTCTCTATGAGGATCACATGAATTAGAGAGCTCTGTCTGTCCATCCATCCACAACCCCTTTTTTCACATTTTTAGGAGGGTTGCAGTGTCACTTCAATGGTGACAATCATCTAGAGCCAGTGTTCACTCTACCAGGTAGCTAGCCCTGTAACAATTTGTTTTCATACCACATAATACACACACACACACACACACACACACACACACACACACACACACACACACACACACACACACACACACACACATACACACACGCACACACATACATACACACACGCACACACACACACACATAATTTAAAGTGTAGCCACCTACTGCATGTTTTTGAAATGTGGGAGGAAACCACAGCACTCGGAGAAAATCCACTTGAACAAAGGAAGGACATGCAAACTCCACACAGAAGGCACACCGGTGAAGAATAGAACCAGGAAACCTCTTGCTGTGAGGAGACAACACTATGTTCTGCACACATGCAATTTAGAGTGTATACCCTTACTTGAAATGTGGGAGGAAACCACAGCACCTGTAGAAAAGCCATTTGAGCAAAGGAAAGACATACAGACTCCACACTGGAGGCACACCAGTGAAGAATAGATCCAGGGAACCTTTTGCTGTGAAGAGGCAACACTACTTGGTGCACCACCATTCCACCATACAGCTGTTAGCTACTACTGGGAAACTTCCTGAATCTATTTGGAAAGTACACTGTTCATTAACTGTTAATTCTGTTCAAACTATATACCAGGTTTACAACGCATTATGTTTATGAAGGTAGGCTTGCTTTAGTAAGTAAAAAGGTGTCATTTTGGCTAAAATATGGCTGTACAGGAGGGTGATTTTTATTAAAATTCGACAGGTCACTGTTGTATGAAGCTGTAGTCATGGAATGTTAGTGGCCAAGTTAAGAGGGACAGTGTAACCTGAGACAGATATGACCCAATGTAGTCACATTGCAGCAGACCACCTAGATGATAAAGAGCATGAAAAATTGTTTTTATAAAGGTTGAATGGGGGTTGACCACATCATGTGCTGGAGGGAGGAGGAGGAAGAAAACTGCCCTTCTTATTTAAAAAGAGATTGCCTTGGTAAGCAGGAAGACCCTGGGTGACCCACAGGGTAGATTTGTGGCTATCAAGATGTGGTGGGAGGGAGATATGTACCTTGGTGAGTTTCATACCTCTCAACTGTCCAGATTTTCACAAAATGTCCAAATTTTTGCCTCAGTTTTTGTCTATTCCTCATAAAGTTTTTCTGGCAAATCACTAGGATGATCTGAGGACTGAAGTCACTAAATAATGACATATATTTGAATTTCAGACCTCAAACCCTTCAGAAAATGTATGTTCCATATCTGAATCTAAAGTACCTAACCCCTGGAAAATATCTCATATTATTCCACTCCACAAAGTTGGAAACTCCCTTGAGCTCACCAACTACCGGCCAACTGCAATTTTATTACCCCTATCAAAAATACTTGAAAGAGTAGTACATACACAACTAATGCAATACCTTCTAGAAAATAACCTTATATCAGCATCACAACATGGATTTCATCCCTCCCATAGTACCAAAACAGCCCTATTATCCTATACCAACATAATCAACACCCACAGAAACAACGGACTTTTTGTATCCTCTGTTTTCTTAGACTTATCCAAGGCCTTTGACATGGTCAACCACAGTATGCTTCTCAAAACTCTATCTACCCTCAACCTAAACCCCCTCACTATATCATGGTTCAGCAGCTATTTATCAAGCCGACAGCAAGCAGTTCTATGGCAGGACCAACTATCCTCCTTTCTACCTGTATCTATTGGAGTTCCTCAAGGCTCCATTCTTGGTCCCTTAATATTCTCCATATTTACAAATCAGATAGCTGCTTCCTCTCCTTCTGCCTCTGTAGTGCAATATGCTGATGACACTACTATCATTTGTGCTGCCCCTACCCTAAGCAAGCTACAAACAATAACACAACACAGCTTCACTCTGGCTGAAGCATGGTTTTCTACCATAAAACTTTTACTCAATCTCAAAAAACAAAACTAATTCTCTTCAGCCCAGGTAGATCCTCTGCACTCAATGGCTTCATCATTAACTCCAAGGACAATACCTCAATCACCCCAACAGCACACACTAAACTCGTAGGAGTAGTAATCGATAAACTCAAATTTGATATACACATAGCCCAGACAATCAAAAAAGTTCACAAAAAGCTAGGTCTCGTGTATAGGAATAAGCAGTTCATGACCAATTATACCAAAGCCACCACTGCCAGAACCCACCTATTATCCACCCTACTATATGCCTCACCTGTCCTGACTAATCTTCGCCACAGCAAACAAAGCAAAATTGCATCTTGCTACAACAAGATTGCCAAATTTGCAACAGGTGCCTCTAATAGAGCCCACCACTGTCTTTTGCTCAAACAGCTCAACTGGCTTGAACAGCCTCAATTACTTCTTACCACTCAACTCTCCAAAGCCCACAAACTATATTACCTCCCAAATAAAATCCCCATTTTACAAGATCTAATACAACCCTACAGCACCACCCGAGCCTTAAGGTCAACAGACCAAAATCACATAAATGTCATTAAACATAGGAATGAGGCTGGCAAATCTCTTTTTGCCTGCTCTATAGAAAAAGTCTGGAACTCACTTCCAAAACACATAACATCTACAGGTTCTGCTCCACAATTTAAAAAACTACCCAAAACCCACTACTTTAACAACTGGCTATTCCCATGTGACTCCCCAGGCTAATCCACTACATTTGCAGTGATACAATGATTCTACCAAGGATCACCTAATACTGCCTAACCTCTGTATATTAATTCTTAACTAACGATGTTCTGTACTGTTCGTATCTACTTATTCATCTCTGAAGACAGTTAAACATTTACCTGCATACAAGTGGTATGCTTCTGGAATACAGTAATTGTATCTATACATATATCTGTGAAGAAATGTAAAATATGTTCTTATATAATATTGTATGCATTTAGGAGAAAGTGTTGTAATTCATAAAATTGTTATTTGTTAGATTGTTTTTTAAATGGAGCTTTTCTCCCCGGGCTTCCGCGGAAAATGGACCTGTGTCCAGTCGGACTTTCCCGGTCAACAAATGTAAAATAAAAAAAAATAAAAATAAAAATGTTAACACAAACCATGTTACTCTAGCAACCTTCTAAGTTTATAAGAGCAATATTTAAAACCCGCCCTTTGTTTTTGGGTCTTTGTCTCTCCATTTATTATTTATTTATTTAACATTTGTTTACCGTGGTGGCCTGACTGGGCCTACAGAACCCATTTTCAGCAGAGGCCTGGGGAGAAAAGCTCCACATACAGTACAATACAAATACGGTATAATCTAATACACTAAGGATTACATTAGAAATACTATACAAAAATAAGTTGAAAGAACAAACTGCTACAAGATGTTGTAATATATTACTACACATCTACACAGTTCTATACAGTTAAAACATTACAGACGATAATAGACACTGTCATCATACATGTAGAAATTGCAACCAGAAAGTTAGTGATGTAGACATATAGTGAGAGAGAGAGAGTTAAGAAGAATAGAAGCAATAAAGCCTGAGCAACAGCTTAAGGATATGGGCTTAAGGATATGGTATAGAAGCAGAGAAGGAGTTAGAAGAGCTTTAGGATCTTGCAGTCAGTGAGGGATTGAAATTTGTCAGGCTTTGTCCAGGTTTCTTGCACTAAGATGTTGAGAGGTATGGTGAGTTTATATCTGCCCCAGTGATTACAGCAAATTCAATTTAGCTCCATAATATTGGAGTTATTAGCTTTTCCAGAAGGGTGGGTGATTTATATCAGAGACTAGAATGTGGTTACTCTCTCTCTACTAATTTTAATGTGTGACCTGGGTCCTGTAGAGGGACAAAATTAGGTCCATCATTGATGTGTTTCCCTAGGCCTTGCAGAGTGAAACATGTTGCAGGCTACCTTGGGGTTATGGGCCAGGTAGATATAGCTGTGGTGGTGTTGCACCCTAATTTACACATTACTCCAGCAAACATGGTTCCCTCTCTAAGCTTGAAAGGATTTGCATTATGGCAGAACATACCCATTAAAGCCTGGGAGATTTTTCAGCTATAAATTTGGATTATTCTCCAATGGCAATATGGTTTGAGCCCCCCAAAGGAATAACATACCCAGGCTTTGAAATTTCCAGGGTATTACTTTATAAAGGAAACCTTTAGAGAATGATGTATATGGGAATTTACACCACTGATCAAGAGTCTGGAGGAGCACAGACAGGAGAGATGATGTGTGAGTCTCTCAAAGAAGTGCATTTACAAGTGCAACAACTTACAACTCAGTGTTGTACAGAGGGGGTAGAAGTATACATGACAAGAGGATGAGCCCTGTGTACTATAAAAGGGCCCTGTGAGGGGCATATCACAGTAAAGAGTGCAGATTAGGAAGGAAGAAATACAAGGTTTGCTACAGACAAATAAAACAAAACAAACCAGAACTACAGTGAGCCGCACTTGGAGAAAAAAACAACCAGAAGAAATATGCAAACTCCAAAGAGCAGACACGCAAAGTAAAAAAAACTGTAAATTTATTAAAAATCCGCAAATTTTTTGGATAACAAACCCTTCTTCAGTGTGATTTAAATACACCAAAGAAGAGTTTGTTACCCGAAAGCTTTGTGGATTTTTGTAAATTGACATTGTTTTTTCATTCTGCATGTCCACTCCTTGGAGTTTGCATATTTCTTTTGCTACAGACAGAAACAGAGTTTTTGAAGGACTGCCTTAGATATTCTTTAGAACCTTCCATGTTGTCAAAGGCATTTGGCAATGCACATGCAACAACAAGCAGTGCACAGGCTGATCCCGAAGTTGTTGGCCTGGGAAAGGAATTGTCTGCTGAAATACCTAGGTCTAATTATTCAGGAACTATGGAAAGGAATGCTCTGCTGAAACACCTAGCTCTAATTATTCAGGAACTATGCAGACACTATTCAAATCTTCACTTAGATTAGTGGGAAGGTAAAAGAGATGCAGTGCTGGACTTTAATGCCTCTGTGTCTTTCTTATCTATACTGTATCCAGCCTGAGGAGTTGAACGCTTCTATTACAATATAAAAAGTTTAACAGGATGATGATGTTAAAGCAGTGCCTGGGTAAGTCAGATGGAATCTTGATTGATTTTTGGTGGGTCATGGGTGGAAAAATCTGGCAGCCCATGCTGGTACTATTTAAATGGATTCTGAGGAGGTACCACCCTTCCAAGCTCATAGAGCTGGACAATTATATCTATGATTCACAAGGAGGGGAAGGAGCCAGATCTGCCATTCTCCTATAGACCTATTTCTGTCCTAAATCACGATTAGAATTTTTTACGGCAATACTTACAGAAGAGTTATCCATGGTGGTGTCCCTGCTTGTACTGCTTGAGCAGACTGGCTCTTTTGGGGGTGGGCAGCAGATATTTAATAACATTCTTAAAATTGCACTTCTTATAAGGGATGCAAATCTTGCTAAGAAACAATTAACAATATTGAGCTTAGATACTGCAAATGCATTTGATTGGTTAAATTTGGTTTATCTTATGGATGTATTGTTACACTGGTTCAAAAGCAAGGGTGAAGACTAATGCTGGACTCTCTGATCCCTTTTACTTTTCTAAGGTCACTTCAGAGATATCCCCCCTCCTGGCTTTTGTTTACCCTCTGTTTAGAACTGCTTACATACTAGGTGTATGTTTTATTAACACACATGACGAATCTATAAGAAAATTGTTGGAATAATATTTCAGCAAAATAAGTGAGGGGATAGACCAATGGAAGCAGATTCTATTGGAGACCGAAATTAGTATTGTTTCAATTTTTGATGTTAGCCGGAAGTGCTCTTCGCAGCACCTGCAATTTGCCCAGTAATGACTCCTTCTGCAATTTGTATGGAGTTACATGTGGTAACATATATAAATATGAGTGTAGATTGCTTTTTATACGATCCATTGCTCCTACTACTAGTAAAACTGTCTGGATATCTTTCTTCTGCATTGCTCTCATTTCTGCCTGCAAATTCTGATATTTTAAGACTTTGTGTCTCTCTGTACACAAGACACTGTAGTCACTGGGTGTACCGATTTCAATGATCAATGCTACTTTTGTCTTTTCATGGGCCGCTTTATCTGGTTCTCGCATCTGTCTTTTGAACTGTTGGTAAAGTGTGATGCCATGCGATGAAGACTTCATCATTTTCTATGATTCTTTGTGGCTCATGTTTCCAGTGTTTTTCACCTACTTCAATATTATAATGTTGGCACAATCCACAGCGCAGTCATAGTCCTGCCACATTGTTATGCCTTTCAGTATACAGTCCTTCTGCCATTAGTATATCAGAACCAGCAACAAGGTGTGCGACTGTTTCCAGTTCTACATTTGTCTGTTTCTCTCACATGTTCAATGGACTTTGTAAACCAAAGTGTACATAGCCCACTGTTGTGGGCTGCTATTAACCTTTCATCTTTTGGTTTGAATTCGTCTCTCCTTAACCATTCCTGCTTTCGATCCTGATCAACATGAGGTTCTTCCAGGAGTTTTCTATACTTGCAACTATAGTTATGCATTTTCCACATTTCTTACATTCTCATCTGATCCTTCACCTTATATTCTTTCTCTTGTTTTTACCACATTCAGTTGCTGCCTGGTTTTTATCTACTTCTGGTTTGATTTCCATTCCCGCTTGACATTGATATGCTTCTGCTAGACTAAGAAGGGAAGTCATCTTAGATTTATTCTCTTCCTATTTCAAAACTTTCACTATATTTGGGTCTTGTGAGTTCA
The DNA here is from genome assembly GCF_019279795.1 of Protopterus annectens. NCBI lineage: Eukaryota > Metazoa > Chordata > Ceratodontiformes > Protopteridae > Protopterus > Protopterus annectens. Next base: position 897,476,729 of record NC_056741.1, on the reverse strand, counting down.
GCAGATATGTATGCAGTCCCACAGTTGTGGATTTTTATTTTGTTTAACATTTGTTTACCGGCAAAGTCTGACTTGGAACAAGGCCAATTATCATCGGAGGCCCAGGGAGAAATGCTCCAGATGCATGTCTTTGGAACGTGGGAGAAAACCGGAGGACCATGAGAGAACCTACATAAATGCATGGAGGACATGCAGACTCTGCACAGAAGGCACACCAGCCAAGAATCAAACGAGAAAAGCTCTTGCTGTGAGGTGACGATTCTACTGCTGCACTACTGCGCCATCCTATCTTTACATCTATACATCCTAGATCTATAAATGTAATCAATTTCAAGTAGGCCCATACCTGCTTCAGAACGGGGAATATATAATCTTGGTATGCGCCTTTTTTATAAATCATTTGATGAGCATGAAGCATCCTTCTTGTTTTCCTGTCTAATCTATTCCTCACCTTTTGGGGCCAGTCAATCACTCCAAAACTAAGTTAGGACAGGAAGATCAAATTGTTTTATAGCCTGATTTTTTCCTAGATGTCAATGCTGTTTTCAGGATTAATTTAAGTCTTCTAAAATATTCCTTACTAAGTTTTATTAGCATTTGTTCATGTTGTCGATCCATCATCAATTCCCAAATATTTATATACTCTCTCTTGCTCAAGTTCTTTTATATCACATTCCTGTCCCAAACTGATGTTTTCTTAGTGCTACATCTTTCCTGCTTTAAAGGTTGCTTTTGTTCATTTATTAAGATGAAATGGCATTCTTATATCATCTGAAAAAGTTTTAACTATTTGTAGTTGTGCTTTCAGATCCTCATCTGATGAGCTATATAGTTTTAAATAATCGACAAAGAGATAAAAAGTCTTTACACTTTGTTGCTTTCTGGGAGCTGAATTATAGCCATGACCTAATCTGTTAAGCAGACAACTTAATGGGTTAAGGGCAAGGCAAAAGAGCAACGGTGACAGAGAGTCACACTGGAATATCCCTCTTTGGATTTTTATCCTGGGAATAATAATTTGTCTGTTATAACGGCTTAACTGCAAAGTGATTTGCCACTGTTTCATGGTTGATGTGATGTAGTTTATCACTGTAGGGTGTATCTTATATATTTTTAAGCACTCTCTTATCCATGAATATGGGATGCTGTCAAATGCTTTTTTGTAGTCAATCCACGCCATACTTAGATTCTTTCCCTTTTTACAGTTCTCCACTACGACTCTTTTTAACAACAAATGATTCTTTGTTTTATATGATTTTCTTTTCTTACCCTTTTGTTCTATTGCCATAATTGAGTTTTCTTTTAAATTACTATAAACTCTGTCGGCATTAGTTCCAGTGCATAGTTAATACATTGTCAGAAGGCAAGTTATTGGTCTATAATTTCTAGGGTACTTGCAGGTTCATTCTTAAGTAGGAGCATTGTTCTGCCTGTTGTTAAGCAGGTTGGTGTCTGTTTGGGGTGCACATATAAATCATTCTTACTCATGGCTAAATCTTTGTGCAAAGATGTTAATACAATGCATCTAGGCCTGGGGTTTTCCAATTAGATGGTTTTCTTAACTTTATTTCAGTCTCTCTGGCTGTTACTTCATCCCATTTCATATCCTGTATATTTGAACTTCTTATTCTTTTATTTCTTCTATCCATTTAGCATCGTTATGTTCCACAGATCTTCATAGATATTTCTCCAAAATGTACCTATTTCTTCTTTTTTTGGGTGGTCTTTCAATACCTTTTACCTTGTTTCCCAATTCTCTATAAAACATTTTTGTGTCATCAATAAATTGCTTATTTTGTACTTTTCCTTTATGTTTATCTATGTATCTTCTAAGTTTTTCTGCCTGTGCTGATATTTTTATTTTATTATTTGCAATAGTGCATGATAAATCCTGATCCTTTTTAATACTGCACATTGCTTTTATCACATTTATCTTTGAGTATTTTTGTTGAGCTGTTCCCTGTTTTATACTCTTCCAACAGTGACACTTCTGCTCTTAGTTGCTTTCCATGATGGTATTCGATTTCTCCCCTTCCTTTCCCTTACTGCCCTGTGTTCTTATGGTAGAATTTTATCTGTTATTAATTTAACTGCACAATAATATATCCTTACTTCTGTTATATCGCATGAATCTCTATGGACAGTTCTAATTACTGTGTTCATTTGTTTTATCACACTTCTGACTTTTTTGGGAATCTTCTATATAGGTTGTCTGAGAATTCTCTAGTACTTTTTAATAACCCCAAACATTCCCAGAGATAGTTGTCTCTAAATGCCCTATATACATGAATAAGATCTCTTAAATATCTATAAGATACACCGGAGAAGTTCAGATATTTAAGTCTTTTATAATAACTTAAATTTTCACATCCATGGATGCCCTTGATATATTTCTGCTGTACCCTTTCCAGTTTACTCATGTTTGTTGCCTTATAAGGTTACCATATTGTTATGAGTCTAGACTATATAAATATTTTATATAACCTACAGTTCTATAGCCATTATTAACCAATTGGTTGATATGATTAGAAAAACTCAAAGCTGGATCTACCCATATACCCAGGTCCTTAAATGAATCTACAGTTTCAGTTACTGTGTGCTTTACTAAATATTCACCTTTCAAGTTATGTCTCCCAAATCTTGTATGCTTAGTTTCTGATTTATTTATCAGCATGTTACTCTCCTGTGCCCAAATAGTCAATTTAGTCAAGTTCTTTTGCAGACATGCCTTACCTGTAACACATGTAATCAGTTTATCCAATTTCAGGTCATCTGCATATAGACTATAGAACATCTCAGATGAAAAAGTTAGGTCTGAAAGATACAATCTAAACAAGTAAAGGCCTAGGACAGAACCCTGTGGGACACCCTGACTGTAACCAAGGATGTCACCTGTCCAATTGGTATATGATACTTGCCATGTCCTATTTGTAAGCCATGCAGCTGTCCGTCTTATCAAGAGTACATTGATACCTAGTTGTTCTAAATTTATTAATCAGTGTTTTGTGCATGATCTTGTCAAATGCTGAAGTTAAAACTATATAATTTACATCACAGCACAATTTTTCATTCATAGATGTTATTATATTGTTATAGAACATCATGTTACAGGTGGTAGATTTATTTTCAACATGTGCTTGCTGATATATGGTTCCAAGTCCCAACCTATCCAGTTCTGACAATAACTTATCTGATACTACCTTCGCCATTATTTTCCACAACATGAAAGTAGACTTAAAGGTCTATAGGACACTGGGTTTGTCCTACTTCCCTTTCCCTTATGGGCAGGTTAAATAAGTGCATGTCTCCATTCTTGAGGAATTTCCCCATATTAACATGACCTAGTAAATAATAGAATATAATGGTACTGCAAGTTCTTGCTGAAGTGTTGTCATTATTACGAATTCCATCCCCTTCCTGTGCTATGTTTGGATCCAATTTGCGCAGTTCTTTTTCAGTATAATCTAATTTGATTCCAGTTTCTGTAGTTATCTGGGTGTCACTAAAGCAACTTATCACCCCCTTTGTGGAGGCAAACTGTTTTGTATAAGATTTTGTAAATATATCTATACTCTGTTGTGTCCGAGAATAAATTGTAGAATCTACACACAGGTTATCAATTTGTATGTCTTTACTCCTTCCACATCTTATGTATCTACAAAAAGGTTTTGTATCATGCTCAATATTTTTATATAAATTTGCTTCACATTTTTTTCTTGACATGTGCTTGGCATTTCCCTTGGCTAGACCTTGGAGGAAAGCTTTACTTGCTCTGGGAAGAAATTACAGTGGGGGAGACAGACTGCTGGAGTGAAGCAAGTGAAGCAGATACTGGCTATGATGAGGGTTATGGAACTTCCATAAGAAGGACTTATCCAAACATCATAGATTTGTGAGAGGCCTAGGTTGGTAAACAATTTTCTTTAGGCTAGAGCCAACTATTTTATGGGGGTATAAATTAATTGGTGAGGCATGACATGCCATTCTGGACCAGAGCAGTAATGTTTTGGAGAAAGTGAGGAATGTATAGATGCATGATTTGGGGATTATTATAAATCCTTAGTTATGGGATATGATCTGTACATTGACAAGATTTGCAACTAAGTCATGTAGATTTAGAATCTTTGCATGGAAGTGTCTACACAAGTATTTTTACACACCATGGAGACTTTCTTCAATACTTTCAGAGGTTAATGAAAACTGTTGGGAGATGTGATGAACCAGTAGTGGCAAGTTAGAAGCCTGTTTTGAGAATGTGCTAAGCTATGACAGATTCAGGAGGAATAGCAGGAACTGGCACATGCTACTTTACAGCAGCAGCTTTCCCTTACACCTTCTCTTTTTCTTTTGGGGTAAGTAGAGGCATTACAGTTGCCTAGGCTGCAACAATATTTCCTCTCTCTAATGATGCTGGCTGCAAAAAAGTTGATTACTACGTTCCCTATTAAGTAAGCGAACGCTGTTTAATTGACAGCTAAATGTCGAGATGGCAAAATCCCAAAGAGATGGAACAGCAATTTTTTTTCCCAGGGGAAAAAAAATCACTGTGCTGTTTTTGAGACTTTGCCATTTCCTCCACTGTGGTGTGATCTCTGAGTTGGTATATTTAAATGGGGGGGGGGGGTATGGAGGACACAGCTCCCCACTTTATTTTGTGGTTTTTTTTTTTTTTTTTTGTGGACCAGTGATTTTTTCCCATGGGAAAAAAATGCTGGTCTGTGTGTTCGCAATTTTGTGTTTTTGTTTTTTTTTGGGTTGATTTTACAGTGCTCACTATTTTAAGCATTCGCTGTTATAATATAGACCCGATTACTAGGCATCAGACAACCAAATATATTCCAACCATTGGAGAATTTAAAAACCTCGTGGAGCAAATCCAGAAAAGGGAATGGACAACTCAAAATGGGGGGCACTGGTTACACTGATATGGAAGTGAAACAAGTAGAACCAGTACTGGGAGTACCATCACTATACAAGGTTGAATAACAAGAGTAAGTTAAGTGGACTCTTCAAGCTAGGTTATTGAACAGGATATTTTACAAAATTAACATCTTCAGGAGGACTTTATTATTCTAGTCAAGAAATCCGAGTACTGTAAGCCTACCTTGCTAATAATTATGTAGAGCTGAATGACAATACTGGCATTATGTGAGTTGTTTATATGGTTGAGTGTCAAATGTATTAATACAAGTATAATGATGACAACTGGTACATGATAAGCTTGCAGACAAAAGTATTTGGCTACAGCCAGTTCTGCATTTAAATGTGATTAAACTAAATCGGTAAAATGAATAAACACCAGCCACTAGTGAGTAGTGGAGTCCAGTATGCATGTGGATTGCACTTTATTATTACAAATCAATAAATCCCTTGTTTTTATCTAATAAAATATAATCTTACCGTATTCTGGCAACCTGGAAAAGTATTCATTTTTAATTCAGAATTCTGTAAATGCATTACATGTTATGTTTGTTTTATTATTGCCATTTGTATTTGGTGAAGTATTGTTTCACAGCTGCAAGCATCTGTATTTTCTACAAAATGTTTTTTCTTTTCAATTGAATTTGTGAAAATACCAAGTGGAAAGTCCTGAAAATGACTGCTAGGAGGCTGAAGACCATAAATAGTACTTTTTGGTTGTTTAATACAATTTCATTCTAACTTAACTCACCTGGAGCCTCTAAAAGAGTAGAAAAGTAATCCTATGTTGATTACTGCTTGCCTTATCTCAATAAAGTGCAAAGACTGTTTAGGAGTTGAAATCTAGATCCTTTATTAATGATGTAAGTGCTTTTACATGCAGTAACAAACCAGTGAAATGCTGACTTACATACAATTAGGATTACTGTGGGTGGGGCTTGAGATTAGAGAAGGGCTGTGATTGGCTTGAACATGTCTTGCAGCAGATTGGGTGTCTGGCTTCCATCTAATTAGCATGGGAGCTATGATTAGCCTGAACTTGTGTAGCATCAGACTTGGTGTCCAGCTTTCGATTAATTAATATATATTGCTTTTTCAGCTAACCAGACATGAGATGGTCTGTCCCCCTTGTTCATATGCCAAAGTACGTGAACAAAAAGAAACAGCAACATTTAAAATTTTAGACCACAGTCAAGTGTTACCAAATCTCAATGTACAATTTGAAAGCACTTTCATGCACTTTCATCAGATCCATCATTAAGAGAAAATATTTAAAATTAACATGTAGAAATAGCTAAAAAAATATATTTTCACAAAGTATTTAAAATTCCTGCATTCAGGTGCTGGCCTACTTTTATGGGGCTAAAGACCCTTTCATTGAATAAAAAATAAAATTATTTATAATTAGAACATGATTACTGCAAAAAAAGTACAATAACAAAAATGCCTTTGTATTTTATCTTTAATGGCTCTATTTTGTTAAAAAGCTTTTTGAAACTTAAGGCACAAAAAAGGCATGGATTTGGTAAAATTCTGACAGCATGTGACTTGTATTTTGGAATTTAAGGGTATGTGAATTTTTGAAATTTTATTCTGATAGTTTCACAAGCAGGTTCAGACACTTAGGCAGTGAAACATTTCCCTGTGGAACATTTGGTTGGGGACACATGGCTGAAGTGACATTCAGCTGCAGGGAAATATGGCTACTGTGAATTCCCCGTGGACAAAGAGAAGAACGTGGTGCCATGCCCACAATTTCAATAACCAAATGACGTGGGGAAAATAATGTCAGTGGGCCCCAAGACAAAATGACACAGCAGGCAGTATGGCAGGCAGCAGCAGCAGGCTGGCCAGTGGACATGTCAGTGGCAGTAAAAATGCAGTGCACAATGGGCAATGCCTTTATAATTGGTGTGTGTGTGTGTGTGTGCACCACTACCTCCTCACAGTGTCTAGGGAACATTACCTGAAATGCATACTGCAGCACAAATGTAACTACAGTAGCATGCAAGACTGCATCTAAGCTGTAGCACACTTCTGCATGTTGTATTTAGATAAGCATGTACTGTACAGTGAACATAACACTCATTACTTCTTCTGCCTCCATGCACTTGGTTATTAAAGCTGTGGGTATGGCAGTGTGTACTTCTCTTTGCCTACAGGGAATTCACAACAGCCATATCTCTCTGCAGCTAAATGTCATGTCAGCCATGTGTTCCAAACCAAATGTACCACAGGGAAACGACTCACTGTCTAGATGCCTAAACCCCTTACAAACACTTGTAGGTAAAATTTCTTAATAATTTGTTTCCACTGTTTGTGCCCACTGTCTGTCAGTCATCATGGTCATTTGGCCCATTCATTCCACATTTCCAGGATGAGAGTCAACAGGTAGGGCCATTATTCAGATAGTCATCAGGTATTAGCAAAAAGTACTCCAGGACCACCAGGACTTCAGGCAGAAACAAACCTTATATTAAAATGTAAGCTCCTTCAAGCCTACAACACGACAATTCATCAGACAATGATGGTCTGATGAAGTGTCGTGTTGTAGGCATGAAAGCGCTTACATTTTAATATAAGGTTTGTTTCTGCCTGAAGTCCTGGAGTACTTTTTGCTAGTTCCAGTGTGTGTTTTACATACAGGGACCTTTACTGCCTTGGATTATACACATCTTTGGTGTTTAGCCATCAAGTATTGTTTGAGGTTTTCTGCTTTAGTTTTCCCAGTCCTTAACAGATCAAACATGGTGATGCATAGCAGAATGGTGTGCAACAAGACAGTACCAGACATCATTCCTTCATTTCACAAGGAGTGTTTCTTCCAAGCATTCGTGCTTACCCACCAAGGCATGAGAAGTGAGCATCTTAGACTCAGCCAGGAAGTAAATACTACCTAGTCTTTTCCAGAATGCATGCAAACCCTGCCCTCTACTGGGAGAGATAAGAGGGTCACACCCCTTCACCCCTCCCTCTCCCTGTCTGGCTCATCTAGTGCCAGGGCTGCTAGTGGAACCCAGGTAACTAGGAACTAATTACATAATCTGTACTCTGCATCACATAACCAGACTAAAATTGCTTAATATTAAATTTATTTTATGTATACGAATCTCCTGAGCTCTTATTGCAAATTTATCTTTGTTGGTGGTTTATTTCTTTCTCGTGTTTGTTTTTCTATTTTCTTTTTTTTTTTTTTTTTTTTATATTTTGTTCCTTAGGAAAAATGCTTATTTCACATAAGAGCATGGAAAGAAAATGGCTGAACTATCAAAACTTGAAAAAAAAACTTGCTAATTAGAGCTGACAGGTTTTATGAAATGCAAACAATGACATTTCAAAAAAGGGCATTTAATGCAAGTAAAATAATTCCAGTGAGAAAGCCTTAATGGCGCAACTTTTGAATTCCCAAGTATTTCTTAATTTTTAAATAAAATTCTTACTAATTCAGGCATACAAATACCAAAACTAATTCAGTAAATCCAACAAACCACACACTGAAGTGGTTCTTTCCAAAACAAAGAAGGATGGCTTTAGTTCAAAATGATGATTTTGGGAGGGTGGCCTAATGGTTAAGGTGTTTGCCTTGCAAACACAAGGTGCAGCGTTTGAGTCTAACAAGGGATAATTGGCTAGGCTTAAAATGGCTCACAAGGGCAGTTAGCTTAGTACTAACCTATGAACCTATGATCACTTTCACCATAAGTGCAGGGCTTCATCAGATCTATTTTGTAGATATTTTATGTGTATGTATTTCAGAGCAGTAGAGTAACAGTCCCAAATGCAAGGGAGTGTCTAAGGAGAACATAGGATTGACCAAGGGTTATCCCATAAATAGCTTATTTATCTGGATTAGTTAATAGAGGGTACATTTGTATTGGAAGAAACAACCAGCAGTGTGGAGCTAGAGGAGAGGAACATGACTAGCCGATGAGTGCTAGTGCATGTGTGTTGACTGGTGGAAAGTGAATGGTGATTAGTGCTTGTGGGAGAGGGTTGTATTGTATAATGGAGACTGGAGGAGAGTAAACAAGTGAAAAGTTTCTAGAGACACTAGCATTATCTCAGGTTCACTCAATTTCATAGAGATACCTTGCACAGAATGCAATGGAGCCATTCAGGATTACTGCAAAGATACCCAAATGAAAATACCAATACAAAATAGAAACACAAATGTGCACAAATGTAGCTTGACATGCAGTTCAAACATAGGGACTGTTCCCATGACATTATCAAATCCCAAATGTTAAAGTGCCCTGATAATTTCAAACATGTGACTTAACAGACTAAATCCTTAAGTAAAAGTTTGACACTATGCGTCGATATTAAAAACATTCACCAAATGATGAGTGTCTTAGATGCTCCCACATGAAACAGTTAAACCTATCACCTTAAGTATCTGGTGCTTCACCAAGACAAATGCAAACCAGCATGTTTATGTCAGCAGCTTCATCTCTCCAACTGTGAACACAGTAAAGGCAAAACCTTATACACTGCACTAGTGTTCAACCATTGTTTTAACGCCATGAGACATACCACAGTGTTCTCACTTAGCTAAAGGATGAGCAGCCCTTTTGAGAATGTAACTGTGCCTGTTACATGATGAATATCCCTTCGCAGTTCTTCACCCTTGCTTGTCTGATTTCTATCTCATCTAGGTCATTTCACTTCATGGATAATGGCATCCAGTTTCCTAACCCATAGAGCTGCTCCAATAATCATGATGGTGGGTTGTTAGCCTTCTTGGTCAGGACACCATATAAGCACATGCCCTACATTCAATTTCTTGAACAATCAGGTTGTAACATTCTAATTTGTTTTCAGAAATCTTTGTTTAAAATGGTCGAATTGTGCTGTAAGTGCAATCACAGAGTTGGTATATATATAGAAACACTTTATAACCTCGAATTACTGAAATGTCGAATTTCAGTATCTCGAGACTATAAAGCCGAATGTTAAAAATAGCGAAAGGTCATAATCGCAAACTCAAATATATGTAGAATTCGCGATTATGACCTTATGCTGCGTAAAGTCCAGGATTGTGTTTTGATGGTGCATGGTGCCGTGTGTGGATGTAGGTGTTATGTCAGGTAAGTGTTTTCTAAGGGTTTTGAGTGGGAGTTAGAGTGTGTGTGAGTGTGCTGATGTGTTTGATATGTGTGTGAGGGGTCGGAGAATGTGTGTGTGTGAGTTGGCTTTTGTTTTGTGTTTATGCGATCTCGGAGTTAGTATATATTAGTAGGGGGGGTGCATCCCCCCACATGGGGGGTGCAGGGGGGGCTTGCCCCCTGCTTATGTGTGTATGAGTTGTATATGTGTGTAGTTTTGTTTGTTTATGTTGTGATGTGGGTGTTGTGGTGTATGTGTGGTACAGTGTGTGTGTTTTTTTTCGGTGTTGTGAATTTCGCGTTTTTTTGTGTTGGTGTTTTGTGGATTCAGTTATATAGTCTCAAGATACTGAAATTCGATATTTCGATATTTCGAGGTTATAAAGTGAATCCATATAAATATATATATATATATATATATATATATATATATATATATATATAGTCTAGGACTAATGCTCAATGACACATTTCCATGAATGGGAAATGGCCAAGCACAGTTTCGCAAAAGTGCTTTTTCACCAGAAAAAGCACATTCGGGAAACTGTACTAAAAAAAAACACACGAGGAAATGTCTGTTGCTGAGATCGAGGTACAGTGGGGATAAGGGAATATTCTCTTTACCCCACTGTAGTGCAATCTCGGAGTACGAATATAAAAGTAAGGGTGTGTGGGGGTGCAGGGGGGGGCTTGCCCCCCCCTGCATAAACATAATTAATGTTGTTTTTTTTTTTATTTTTATTTTGTTAGGTGCTTTTTTTACTTGAGTTTCCTGAAAGTGCTTTTTCGGTGAAAAAGCACTTTCGCGAAACTGTGCTCCGATTCGTAGAAATGTGTCATCAAGCATTAGTCCTAGATCCATATATATATATATATATATATATATATATATATATATATATCTATATATATATATATATATATATATATATATACACACACACACACACACACACACATATACATACATACATACACCGAGAGAGTGAGAAGAGAGAGAGAGAGAAAGAGTTAGAGAGAAGGATAAAGGTAAGCTGTGGGTGTAAGAGGAATTGGGGTAAATCCCCTACATATACTTTTAAACTATGTCCGTATGGTAGATTTATGTATTTTAGGTAGGTGATTTATTTTGTATTTGGGGTGTGCTTTTGTGCTGATTGTCATGATCACATGTTAGCTATGTGTTTACATTTGTGATCAGTGATGTTAGATGAATGTTCTTCTCATGATAGTGGTTTTAGATGAACTTAATCAACGTGAAGTTTTTGATCAGTTTCATCATTGAACAATCATAATGTGCTCAGGCATATAATGTCCATCTCTCTTTGCCTTTGCTAGACCTAACATCCTAAGAATGAAGTCTCCCAAGAAAACTTATTTCATTCTTTTATGGAGTTGCATATTATCTCCTTGTGATTGTTGCCTCTGGAAGATTTATTTATTTGTTAGATGGGTAATTCAACCAATTCATTACAAATCCTTTTCAGCCATGGCTCAGCCACACAAGGGCAACAGTAAATGTAATATATTTTTAACAGTTTACAGTAGGTAAACAGACATCTTTTTTTTGGGGGGGGGTGTCTGGAGTATCTTTATAAAATCTACATGGACACAGGGAGTACACACAAACTCCAAAGACACAGTATCCAGAGTTCAAGACAAAACCCAAAACTGTTGGCCGGTGATGAAGGAACTTAAACTACCAAGCCACTGTTTCATCTGACACACATCCTAGTCTTCTGTTCAGGAGGTTTCAGTGAAAGGCTGTGCTAAGACAAATACGAATTGTAGAAATATACCACAGGAGAGATATTCTGCTACTTCTTCAGCCTTGCCTATCCTGAGACCACAGTAGTCCAACAACGCGTTGTTCAAGGCAGCTGCTGATGCAAGAGTGGTGGACTTTCTAGTTCCAAGGGTAAAACATATGGCTCTTCAAAGTGTGGACAGCTATGTTGTAAGTAGTTTCTTTCATCAACCTAAATTGTTCCCTGCAGTGAACTCCCAGTGATTACACAGTCTTTACAAGGAATTCCATGCAATGAAGGGCAAAGTGATCTTGACAGAATTTGTAAAATTGTATAATTTAGTTTTGGCTACTAATAGCAACATGCCAAATATGTTGTGCTGTCAGTTCTTTGTAAAGAGGGAAAGACTGTAACCAGTCCTGCATCACATAGATCTATGCAAGTTTTAGTTTGACAATAAATGTTTTATGGCACTGACAACAGATAGACTAAAAGAATTCTTACCAGATCTCATACATTTAGATCAGTGTGGTTTTGGGAAATGGGATCAAACATTTGATGATGTGCTTAAAACACTGATGTCAATACAACATGTTGAGAAAACAGGTAAGTCACTATATGGCATTGCCCTTAGATGCAAAGTAGGTATTCTTGGGGTAGAGTAGTGCTTTTTTTCAGATAGTGGTCAGATTTAGGCTGCATGATGATCTTATTCAGCAGATCCAACTAATTTATAAAAGACTTCCAGTAAAAATTAAGGATAAAGGGCAACCTTCAAGTAAATTCCTATTATACAGTGGGACCTAGTGGGGTGGGGGCTATCCTTGTTTAAAGAACACCTACTAGAATTAATTTACAGGTCCATTATGAAAAGATAAGTTCTAGGAGGTGTTGAAATAAGTTCTAGGAGGTGTTGAAATAAAACTGTTGTTGTGGATAATTTGTGGGTATATCCTTGCCATATCCAGAGACAGAGCTACCACTGTTAACAGATATGTTGGATTCCTGTGATAAATATTCAGGTTTTTAGGATCATTGTACACAAAACTCATGCTACTAGAAAAAAAACTATGGCCCTGCTCCTTGATACCTAAGTAAGTTTTATTTTGTTTGAATAATTCAAACTATAACATATCTAGGGTTCTATATAACACCTACACTGAGGGGAGCAGTTTAAGCTTCTTATGAGGCAACTGTTGAGAAAATTAAACTAGTGTTAACAAGGTAGAAACATGTTGTTAGAGTTGATCAAATGATCCAGTCTGCTAAAAATGTGTGTTCTTCTTGTGGTTCTTTATCTCAAACTACCCCTATACTACAAAAACAAAAAAGTATGACCTCATAGTGTATGAGGCAGAAGGCTTGATTCAGTGTGACATATGATAAAAAAAAAATTACCATTAGTTCATAAGGGCTGGGGCTCCCAGATTTTTCATTATTTTTGGAACATGTTTCAACTTCATCTCTTTCTTTATGGGCCCATATGGAATGTGTGGCACTGTGAAAATGCCTTCTGAGGGACATGGACAAGTAGCATTCTTCTATGTTGAATTTCTAAGAATTTAAATTTCTGGAAACGTAATGGAGGTTGTTAGCACTTGATGCATATGAGATATTAGAACTTATTATGGCTCACATAAAGAGAAAGGACTTGCTGGGGATATTGGCATACTGGCTGTGTGTGAAAGAAAAGTTGAGTTAGTACAACCTGCTCCTAATAAGAGATGAATTTCTTTGACTAAATGCTCAGTGAAGTTTGGTTTGGAACAAGGAGATATCTTGATATATAGAAGTCTTAGGAATGTATTTAAAAAACTGATAACATGGGGACAGAAAACAGGAGAACCTATAGAATGTTTTTTATTTTGAAGAAGTGTTAGGCATAAGTAATTTACATTCAGGAAGGTAGAGAACAGAATATATTCACACCTTTCATTTCACTAAAAAATGTGATTACCTATTATGCATAGCATGTTAAAACCAGATGACCTGGGTTTGATTAATGGCTCAGGCTACTGCCAGAGTGGTGGGTGAAAGCGATAGGTGTGCCTATCCTTGGGAGAGGGTTGTGTGTGGGCATTTCCCTACAACAATCCTTAGTGGAGGGTGGGGACATCACTTGAAGAGGGAGTGGTTGATGGGCGGAGAATTGACCTGGCTGAGCTGCCATGGAGGTGAGATGACATGCTACCTGCTCACAGTACATGACCACCCAGACATTACCACATGGAAGGGGGGAAATGTGTATGCAATAATCCCTCTCAGTGGATGTTTTGATGAGCCAAGCCCCCAGAAGCTTAAGGGATTCATGACTGGCCACAGCACTTTGGGTTGGGCAAGGAGAAAACTAGTAGACCCAGCATGGATGGAGCATGGAAGCTGAGCCAGCAACGATGAAAGACATAGGGGGCATAAAACGTACAGGAGATTCAAACTGTTTACTTGGAAGTACCTACACAATTTTTTGTAGACATCAGAAAGATTAAGTTGCATTTTTCTGAGTCACTAGATACATAGTAGTGCAACAGGGGTATATCAGACTCATTGAGTCAAATATTCTGGGAATGTCCAGCATTGAACAGATTTAAAACAGATCTGCAGGGGCTAATAGTGTATATGTAGAGTGAGGGTAACTCTGATATTAGTACTGTTCATTTGGGTTACAAATGACAGGTGGTAGAGCTGAAATCTTAGATGAGAGCTGGAATCTTAGATGACTTACTTATTTACATATGCTAATATCAAAGAAAATAATAAGAAATGAAAACAGATGGAAGTCCCAACTAATATGGATATTCAAATGTTTTAAATAAGCTAGAATCTCATGAGTATCACACAAAATACTGCATCACTTGTAAGCAAATCAATACTGTAGTTATGGTACCAGGACAAGCACAGCAAAACTACTGTATAACATGTTGGCTTGGATTTTGCATAGTTATAGTCAATTCTTAAATGCTTTAAGAGGTATTTCCCAGTTATTAAACTTGTTGTTGGCTATGCTGGTTTTTGGCTGTATTTTTTATAAATCTGTTTTGGAGTCGTATTTGATAAGTTTTATATAGTGTTATTTGTAGCAAAAAAAATGCCACGGTGGTACGGCGGTAGAGTTGTTACCTCACAGCAACAGGTTCTTCCGTTCAATTCTCGGCTGGGCTTGGGAGTGCCTTCTGTGTGGAGTCTGCATGTCCTCCCCGTGGTTGGGTAGTGTTTGAAAGACATGTGTGCGTAAATGGGCGTGCCTTCGTTGAAGGTTGGGCGTCGATCTGGCAGCTTGGCGTTTCGTAAAAATCTACTGCCAATCATTAGCAGACCAAAGTTCCGCTGTGGCGACCCCATACCAGGAAAAGCCAAAAGACAAACAGCAACAACAACATTTGTAGCAATAAATTGCTGGCAATAAAGAAATAACCCAGCTAAAAAACAATAACTTATGACAGGTTCTCAGAGATGGATGCCTGCCAACAGTCATTACATGGCAATGTATAGCTGTGAATTAACAAGTAATTAGCCACAAGATTTTGAAACTAAATAACTGTAATTTTTTTAATGTAGTATATCAAGTATCAGGGCACAGTGCTGAATAAAGAAGTACAAAATAAAATGTTTCAACAGACGGATGATATTTAAAAAAATGTTTTATTTAGCTATTTTGAAGTAATGTCTAGCTAATTATTAAATGGGTCTATTATTATGTAAAAATGCAGAATAACTTAATGTGGTATACATTTTTGAGGGCAAGCAGACTGGAAAGCAGTTCCTTGGAACATACCTCACAACCGTCCTGAATTACTTGGTCTTTACTGAGTTTTGGGGTCCAAATAATGGGGTGCCGTGATTTCCGAGTGGCACCCATTAATTTCTGAATTTCCAGGCATTTTATTTTTAATTGTTTTGTTCCGGCTTTTTGAGCTGACGTCATCACATGCACGATTATGTCAGCTCTGTGAAACAGCCTGCCAGCCTGTCGTAATTGAGCTAGATACCTAGCTCATGTGTGCATTACTTCCAACCACAAGGGAATGATGGTTCCAGGTGGGAACGGAACGTTATGCTACACTGCCTGCAAGGGGTATTTGCTGGAAGGAACATTATGCAGCAGCCGAGCCGAGGTACAGTATACTGTTTATGAGAAGGGGACATTATGGTTATGCTGCCACTGTTTATTGTAAGTTTTATGATTAATTATGTCGCCACTGTGCTGCTGCTGTTTATGAGAAGGTTATACTGCCTCTGTGCTGCTGACTGGAGTCCAGATCATCACTGAAAACATAAGATAAAAGAGAAATAATCAAAAAGTTCATTATTGTTGGTTGTACACGTGTTTCTCTACTGATAACAGATGAACCACACTCCCAAATTCTAGCGTGGTCAACGTTTTCTTTTCTCTGTAATCTGTGTTTGTGACAATCTACAATGAAAAGGCTTAGAAAGAATTTTTGCCACAGCCTCTTAAATGTAAAGCCTCAAACAAATTAAAAGATGCTAATAAAATGCCCAATACTGAAATATGTTGAGCTCTAGCAATTAATGTACATAATTCACTGTTACAGGCTGCAGAAAATAAAATTCTAATATTTATACAGCTTGACAATAATAGATAGAATCATTGGTAAACCATTCAAAATGCAAATAGGTTACCTGTTAGCATATGGGCTATGCTGATTTTCAGAGTACTCAATGAATCGCTCCTCTAACCTCTAGCAAATAAGCTTCTGATCAGAGGCATAGGTGGGTAGGGTGGGATGAAAGGTCAGTTGCTCCATGTGTAAGATGTTAGTGAATGTGATTGGTGGATGTTGGTGAGTAGTAGAGTACTGGTACTCAAAAACAAATGCTAATACTGCATTTTTTTAGCCTCTCTTAAATTTGAAGGGAATGCCAGATTGGAGAATGTCACAGAAACCCAGGAAAGCTGGGTATGTCTCTACTTATAATACAAGATGCTTCAAACTTCTTGAGGAGTCCAGACACTAATAAAATGCTTTAATAAACTAGCCTGTGCATCTTGTAGTAATTGGCCAAATGTTATAGCTTCAATTAATAAACTACATTCGGTTAAGGAAAACTATAATATCCCCTTAAAGAAGATTTCAAAAGTAACTATTTCAGGGATGTAGGATAGCAATACTCTGGATATCCATAGAAGTAAACTCTTTTTGGTATGTTTACATACATGTGAGAGTAAAGAGATCACTGTGCATGCAGTATCCCACAATATTGTTAACTATTTCTATGTTTTTGCTTCATAATATCTGTCTGCCATTCATGAGATGGTTATGCTGCTGCTGGTTATGAGAAGGTTATGGTGTGTGTGTGTGTGTGTGTGTGTGTGTGTGTGTGTGTGTGTGTGTGTGTGTGTGTAAGTAGACTTTTATGATGGAAATGTTCTGAACTGGGCAGTTTTGTCACAACTGGTTCATGCATTTTCTTTCATTGCCTACTGGAAAAATGTTCAAACAATAAATTTAAAATGTGCTCTAAGTCTAACAAGTGTGCTGTATTATACAAAGAATAATTCAATAAAGTCAAAGAACACATTCTTGTTTTGTGTGCAAGGGGCCTATGATTTGAAAACAGCCCAAAGGTAATCTTTATCCACCATTGGCCAGATGCATTTTCTTTGGAAGTAGTGTGGGTTTCAATGCTGTTTCAATGAATGTGAGTTTCACGGGCAGAGAAGTTTTAATGAGAAGTCTATTTTAATTGTGAGACAGTATTGCTTTGTTTAACAGATGTATTTGTGCATTGTGATATAAAATGTAAAAATAAAATTGAAATAATTTTTGTAGAAGTAAAGCAGTATGCATATTAGTGTTTATGGTAAATGGGGCAAAATAGCCAGGTAATGAGACCTTGGAATAGCTGCAGGGGGACTCTGGTGCCATGTTTTGGTTGTCTGTTCTTCAGCTTGCGTTTGAAAGTTGGTATCCCACAATTCCATTGGAGTGGGTGGGGTTGCTTAATTATGCATGCACATTTTATGTTAATCAACATACAGATTTGTACCAATTTTTCATGGGCCTTGTACAGATTTTTGATATTTCCAAGTTGAGAGGTATGCCTTGGAAGTGTAAGTTTAAATAGCTTTTAATTATGAGGAAATTACTTAAATTAAACAAGTAAAGCAGCTTTTATGTTATACACGTTCACTTTCTCACATTTCATTTGCTTAATTGTGACACCGAATACCATAAATTCAGTACTTCAGTTAAGCTATGTTGTAACAATAGCATTGTAGGCTAAATGGGACAAGACATGAAGTGTAATATAATGAGAATGATATTAGACATGTAAATAAATTAACACAGGCAAAATCAAAAACAAGCATGAACTTATTGGTAAACAGGAAAAATGAGTCATTAAGCAGCAATATCCAAGCAAGATGTAACTGAAAATGGCTTCCAGAGCCACAAAACAGAAAATCATTCCACCTGACACTTTCAGAGATGTCCCTGAATGGGTCAACACTGGCAGACATACAATTTACACAGCAACACCCAAATAGCTTTCTCCTTGAAAGAGTACATGGAGCTTTCTTTTCTTTGCCAATCAAAATTCATCAACTTAATGATGATGATGATGATGGTGTGTGTGAGTGTGTGTGTGTATATATGTGTGCGTGTGTGTATTTGTGTATGGTATACTGCTGGCTACTCTCTCCCACAGAAGCAAAAATCACAGAACTTGTTGTATTTCTTACTTCAAAACTGACTGCAACTTCACTGTAAAACAGTCATATCCTGTACGGTGTTCAAAAACAGCTTTTCACAACATTTATGTTCTGTACCTCTGTTGCTATTCCAAAAAAGCAAATACAGATTTAACACATTTTACAGATTTGTTGCATTTTTACTAATATGGTTGCAGGTTTAGATATATAGTCCTTATTAACAACTACAATATACCTGTAGAGATATCTTCTAAGCAAGAATGCTAGAATCTTTAGTTATTTCTGCTGTTCTTTTCACAACCAGTCATTTTTACTGTAATTTACTGGAAACATAAAACTGAGCAGAATTATAAAAGCAAAGTTTTTTGCATAAATATTTGACTAAATCAATTTTTCTGCCACCCTAGGTCAGAGATAAGCACAAAGTTCAGGCATTCCAATGTGCTGTTGGCAGCCTGGGTTCAGTTAGCAAATCAATGTCAGCTGGTGGAAGAGAAAAAAATGAGAAGCCAAACCAGTCTGCTTCTTTGAGGGTGGAATTATGAGGATGTAGTAGTAAATGAAAACTTGTGGGAATATAATATGCCTTTGAACATGTTGAACATTACAGGCATACTGAACGGTATGGACTCTTCTATGGAATAAAATGAACACAGACATATACCTCCCCAAAGAATTATGTGAGTAGGTCTGGCTAATCTGGACCATCATTTCTAAAAAGATGTAAAGTGATGGTACCACAATGTGTGGGTCACAAATGAGGAGAAACTCTATTTGATCAAGTGAGGTATATGCAGAAAAATAATTTTAACATAGCATCACTGGGGATGAAGAAAGCAGAGAAAAAAATGAACACTAAAATTCTTTATCTGAGCCAGATGATATATCAGGTCTTTATTAAAATATTTCAAGAAAGTACATTTGTGTAAGTAAACTTTCCAAAACAGTAGATGTTTGAATAGATCACAGAATAGATCACTGTTGCAGTAGCGTAAAGCTATATGGGACATATCCTGTGAAGGATTGCATGTCCAGCCAGTATACAGCAAGTGTACAAAAGCTTTTAGACTCCTTACTAATGCACTGCATGTCCACTGTGACACAAGAATGCTGGTATAAAAGGGATGCATGGGTGCCAACATTCAGAGATTTCTTGCCCCAACTAAGAGAGGTTACAATAGTAAATATGGAAAGTCTAAAGTCAGTGCCCATGTCAAAACAGAAACAGAGTGTAGAGGACCCTCACCCAGCCAACTAACAGCAAATGAGGGAAAACAAACAAAAATAAGAAAAGGGAGGTAGGAGGAGGGTATTAATACTGTAAGAGACATTTATTTGAACATCTACTGTTATGGTAAATTTACTTAAACAAGTGTACTATGTTCATCATTAGATCAGAATTGCAATAGCACAAAGCTATATGGAATGATTACCAAAGCTTAAACAAAAAATGGATCATGCAGAACCAGAGTCCACAAGAATCATGATATTGGATCAAGCAAATTTGTTATGGTGCTGCAGAAGGATTCAGTCATCTAATGTTTCATGAAAATGTACACTCAGGAGAAGGCTGCCCCCTCTACAATAGCTCTTGAACGATCCCACTAAAAGGCCACAGAAGTAGCCATAGCTCTAGTGGAGTGTGCTTTTCTTTTTTTTCTTTGATTAAAGAGGGTCATCCAATGAATAATCAGCAGTCATGGAGGAATGAGTGAGGACCTTAAATTGCTGAGTCTCCAAAAATAGATTAAGGCTGTTAGCCGACTGGGAAAAGAAAATACAAATACTATAAGAACAGACTTTGTGAGCCTTCCTCAAACAAGAGACAGGCCATGTAGGAATCCTTACAGGGTATTTGTCTGCCGAAGGCATATTTTCCTCTTCAGCTAGATGTAAGACAAAAAGTTCTATGCAACTTTTAGTGAAAAAAAAAACAAAACATAGAAAGGAAGGTCAACTAAAGCATACTTATCTGACAAGGAAAGCTGAGTTTTGAGCTGATCACTGAAACTAAAAGTCACGCTGCAGATGAGACTTCTTACTGAATTCTGTGACAGCAAGAAAATTCTGAATTTTGGTGCCCATACATCAGGGGCACCCACAGGCAGGTGCTAGAGGGTGAATGTTGAAAAACACGCTGACAAAAATGATAACATTAAAATATTCTATCCTCCTTAAATCGTTCAAAGGACGAGCAAAAGCAGACAAATAGGGGAGAAGCAGAAATCCCATTTTATTAATATAGATATATTTAAGGAATACCAATGCATTATAGCAATTATGAATTGTATTTTACTTAGTTCCTCAAATTCTGTGCAGTCTTACAAGATCATATGGCCATTTTCAGTATCACTATTGAAAAAATCTTGCCAATAATGCTCCTAGAAGGAATTCTTTGTCCAAGCAAGACACCTAGCCACAACCAAACCCTTATCCGATTTCTTCATTTTAGTGTGTGTGTGTGTGTGTGTGTGTGTGTGCATAAGAGCAAGATAGCATACCCCTCAGTTATCCAGGTTTTTGCAGAATCTTCAGATTTTTTCCCCATATTCCTCCTAAAAAATATTGAAGCTGCTAAATAGTGACAGACATTTGAGTTTTAGACATCATATCCTTTAGAAAAATACATACTAACACAAATTCATGAGAGCAATATGTACAATCTGTCCCTATTTATTTTAGGCTTTGTCCAGATTTCTTGCACTAAGGGGTTGAGGTGTGTGCGTGTGTGTGTGTGTGTGTGTGTGTGTGTGTGTGTGTGTGTGTGTGTGTGTGTGTGCATGCAAGAGAGAGTGAAATGCCCTAGTTAGAGTTATCAAGTGGAATTTATTTTCAAAGAATTGTGAGTTTCAAGTGAACAGAAGTGTACTGCTGCTTATGCTAACTCTGCTTAATTAAAAGGTGCAACTGTTTTGTTTAGCAAATGGAATCATTATTGTGGTATAGAATTTTAAAGCAGTGTTAGTAGCACAGCAGGTAGCATACTTGTACGTTGATGCAGAGGGCTGTAGATTCTATTCCCATAGCACGTAGATTTGTATTTTAAGTTTTAATGTGACATAGGCAAGTTATTCTTCAAGGGCAACAGGCACTAAATTTGAAGATGAAACACTGAAATATAAAGTTGTTTTCTAACAGCAACCTCTTCATTAGTTTCAGATCTCTTTAATGTGGAATTATTCAGATGGCGTTTACTTCTGCAGAGATTGTGCATATTGACTGATATTGGTGGATTGTAATGACAGAAGTTTGACTGGCCTTTTATGGCTGAAATGTTCTGAGTTGGACGGTTTGTCATTACTGGTTCAAATTTTTGTTTCATTGCTTACTGGAAAAATGTTCAAAACTATAAATTTAAAACACACTCTAACAAGTGGTGCTGTATTATACAAGGGATATAATTAAATTATTATATATTATAATTAATACAGTGAGGAAGTTGAATCAAAGAACTTTTGCATGGTCCTAAAAATGTGTGCAAGGGGGCCTATGATTTGAAAACAGCCCAAAGGTAAACTTGACACACCACTGGCCAGATACATTTTCTTTGAATCTGGGTTTCAATGCTATTTCAGTGAATGTGAGTTTCAAAGGCAGAGAAGTTTTAATGCTAAGTCTGTAAGACTATTGCTTTGTTTAGCAAATGTCTATCAGTGTTTGTGCTATAAAATTTGAAATAAAAGTAAATTAAATCCAAATATCTGTAGTCATTCGGGAAGTAAATTATAAAATAGTATGCACACTGAGAATCTGGAACAGTGGTTATGGCCAATGGGGAGAAATAGCCAAGTAATGGGACACAGTAATGGTGGTGTGTGGTGGGGGGATGTGTGTGGGGGTCTGGGTTTGCACCCCCCTGCAAAAAATCCTGTGGGCTCCCCTGCCATGCATCTCCTTTTATACTGCCACTCCTGTGCTGCAACAGACATGGTTTACAAGGAAGGCACCCAAAATGTGTCTACTGGCAGGAGGTTCGATCCTTGGCAGGATACATTCCATACAGCTTAATGCTACTGCAACAGTGATTTAATTATGAACATTATGAGTGTACACAATCTAAAATAATATCATTAAACTGAGATATTATCAGTCCAATGGCTAAACCACTTAAAATATTATAATTCATAAATGGGGCATATACTGAACAATTTATAAAAATCAGATTTTTATATTGAACCTTAACCATCATTTTTTATCATTACTATCTATGTAGGTTGGGTGCAGCAGTAGCATTGTTGCTTCACAGCAAGAGGTTCTCCCGTTTGATTCTCGGCTGGAGCACCTTCTGTGTGGAGTCTGCATGTCCTCCCCGCGGTTGAGTGGCATTCAAACGACATGTGTGAATGGGCATGCCTTCATTGAATGTTGGGCATTGGGCTGGCACTTCGGCACCATAAAAATCGACTGCCAGTCATTAGCGGGCCGGAGTTCCGCTGTGGTGCCCCCTAACCAGGAAAAGCCAAAAGAAAAACAACTATCTATGTAGGTTGTCAAGAATTACAAGGTCAGAATGAATGCAGAGAAATGCTAAACATTTAGATTTTCAGAAGAATTAGAAAGAAATGTTTGAAGAGCTTCTGAGCTGAAATCATTAAATGAATTGTAGAAGAAGAATGAAGTTCCTGCAAAGAGACTATGTCTGCTGAGTGAGAGGTGCTTAATTAAATTAGTTTCACTCTTTTGATGATATGATTTAAACCACTAACATTAATTGAAAGAATATTCATCATTCACACAAACTATGAACGTTGACCAGTAAAGTCAAAGGTGCTTGGAGACCCCACCCCTAAAAAATCCACATAATGTGTTGATGATTGGCACTACCCCATCTTTATGTAATCTCACAACAATTTTCACTGCTAATATTCGAGTTTGTGCATCCTCAGCTGAAGAATAAGACAAAGAAATAATGTTATTTAACATGATGTGTAGCTATTATTAACTAGAAATTGGGGAATGACTGCTATCCCTTTTAATTAAAGTTGTTAATGTTATTTAGCAAATGCTCCATTTTATGACCAATTTCTGTGTGCAGATCCTGATAGATAGTTACTTAACCTGATTAAACAAGAAATTTTTGATCTTCTGAGCTACAGAAAAAAATTATTTCCTGTCAGTGAGCAAAGAAAATATTGCTATAATGACCTGGTTTATATCTAGTTTAAGGGAGACAGTTTGGTGAACAGCATCAGGACTGATGCGGGCCAAATTTCCCAGATCCTTACCTGTGCTGATAAAATTTCCTCAACAGTATTAAATTATATGAAGCTCAAGAAACATGGAGAAACTGGAATTTTGGATGCAGGCCTTTGAGGAGAACAACAATAATCACACAGAATAATATATATATATATATATATATAAATATATATATATATATATATATATATATATATATATATATATATATATATATATATATATATATATATATATATATATAAAGTACCAGAAAGTATTCTAAGAACTAAGCAGCATGGGAATGGAGAAAGGAGATTCTGCTGCTAGGGATGACTGCAATTAAGGATACAGGACAATAGGCAAGAGGGGACTGGAATTTATTGAAGAAAACTAGCAAAAAAAACAAGGTATTATGACCAAATTACTAGAGAGGGAAAGATGATAGAAAGAAAAGATGACAAGAATTTATTTGGACTGCAAGTTAGAGATTGCCTTCCCTTATCAATAATTGATAACAGATTATAGGGGAAAGAAAAAGAAATAGGGGGTCCTAAATGAAAGACCACAACTGGTAGAGGTTTTAGTAGAATCTAGAACAGAATCTGCCATTAAAAATGGAATTAGTAGAGCATATAAAATATTGCATGATAACTATAAGAATAAGAGGAGGTTAGAAAGGATTGAGAAGAGAGACTGGATAAGCAATTCACAAAGAAACAATGGGAGGATATATGGCTGTCTCTCAAATAGGCAACAAAATCTAGAAGATTTAGGATTTTTGCTTGGAAATGTTTACACGGATATTTTTACACTCCAGAGAATTTTTCCTCAGTTAGATAGCAAATATTGTAGGTGTGATGGGGAAGAAAGGTAATTGGGAACATTTTTCTGGGAGTGCAGTGAGTTGGCAGGCTTTAAGGATACCCTGCGGGATATACACTGTTAGAGATGCTTGGTGGGCAGATTGGTGTGATGAAGAAGATGATTTTTCTGAGCTACGATACAGAATTGGAATTGCCTAGACATTGTAAGGCCTTGCTGTCTCTAATTATGGTGGCTGCCAAAAAAGCAATTACTAGAAAATTGAAATCGAAATCTAAACCAGCTATATTAGAAGGACTGAATATAGTAACGGAGATAAAACAACTGGAACTGAGATCTTTAGAAAAAAAGTAGGAGCAAACTACATAGGAAAAAATGGGAATTGTAGGAACAATACATACAAGGGAGGAATGAGGTTTAAAAGAAGGCAGGACTTAAATTAACTATGTAATGTTTGACTGAAAATGATTGGGTAGATTATAACTGATATACAATGTTTGCAATTGGGAGTGTGTCAGTATGGTTTGTGTTTTAAAATGCTTGCAAGTAGGATTGTGTTGGTGTGGTTTGTTTTTATTTATATAAATGCAAGATGTTTCTCGTTTAAAAAAAGAAGCAGGAATTTAATAATTTATGTAAAGTTCCTTAGGTTATATGATATATAGCAATGTATGTGAAGCATAATGTTTGTTAATTTTAACTTGTTAATACAGTTTGATTACTTTTATATAAATGTAAATGTGCTTATGTCACAAGCAATAATTCAATAAAGGTGTTAAAAAAAAAGATACCCCTAAAAGAAAAAAAGTATTAAATTATGGACCGCATACTGTCTGTAAGTTCATATCTGAGATGTAACCTTATTGCCCTCATTTCAATAGTTAGAATTTTCTCCTGAATGATGAAAGAGAATATTTTACATTTTTTCTTGTCAGCGATTAGTTGGCCATTGTTAGATATATGATTAAATATCTTGGTCTTTACTTTTAGTTGATTATCCATCAATTTGGCCTTATTGTTGCATCAAATATAATTTATTGTAGACATGTCTTCTTTTGTATCAAATAGTGACTGCATAGCTGCATGCAAATGATTTAATATCAGTATAATATCATTTTCTGAGGGTGGCATTAATTCTGTATTAAACATTCCATGAGGGTTACTATTATCATTAGAAGTAATATCACTATTAATTGTAGCATTATTTGCACTAAATACAGCAGTAGCGCTAATTTTCTCATTTACAGTGCATGTTATAAAACATCCTGATCAGAAGACAATGAAAACCTTCCTGTCCTTTTAGGAGACAAATCACCCTGCTCGGAAATGTCTTGTACTGATTAACTGTTTTGGATAAAATGACTATGGCAGATGGAGCCAATTTCCTTTGTTCTGATTTTGATGCGGACAAGGGAAAAAAAGAACTGTAATATCTTTTCCATTGCAGCAGACACAACAAAGTCAAAAAGAAAGATAACTGGTGCATCTGAATCTGAATCTACAGATCAATAACATTATTTCAATAGCTTTTAATTTCAGCAAACTGGAAGTCTTTTTTAAGTGGTGCTAACTTTTTCCCTCCTCTGCATTCTAAATAAGAGCACCAATTTGTGCAATGTTCAAAACCTTTAGAAGAAGTGAACTGGTTCAGAGAAGTAGCTTAGCTTTAGTATTTCTATCTATAAAGTAAATATAAGCCAACTACTTTTTTCCTTCACAAAGAAAAAAATCAGAACACTGAGGCACACACTGAAAATTGCCGTGGCTCCACTAATGTGGATGATGTCCCAACATCATCACACCACTCTCTTAGATGACAAAAGCATTCCTCATCATCTCCATCTAACCTAGACAGAAGGCTAGACTGTGAAAAACTAACATAATATCATCATAGGTCAAACATTTAATGTCTGTAAAACTCAATACATATGATGTAGAATTACCCTAACAGTAGAGCAAACACAAATCTGTAAAAAAATATTAATTGCCTTTAGTAAGCAACTAATAAACACATAGACTTTAGCATTGCTAATAACCACCAATAAAGACGGAAAACAAATCCATGCTTTACCTTCTACTTGTAAAAGATTACAATTAATAGAAGAACATTGTGCAAACTACAACTCCTGCATCTAGTGATTTACAGAAACTGATGTACTGGATTTACAAAGTGATTTACAGCACTATCATCTGAACGCAATGTCTAGGAAATAGTCACAGAACACAGAGACAGAAAGTAAAAATTAACTTTACTAGCTGTAAATGCAGATCTTGCAAAATATTGTAATATTCATGGGACATGGACAAGTGTATATTCATAAAATCTTTTTGAGTCTGATATTAAAATAGTCTGGGCACATCAGCTTTAGTAATAATAAATATGAGGATATAAAGCATCAGAGAATAGAAGGCGAAAAAAAAGCAAAGGTGAAAGTGAGACAGAATGAGAAAGAAAAATACAGCGAGAGAATCAGAGATAGTGAGAGTAGTTGACTTGGCCAAAAGCTCAGGTAATACAGGTCATCCAGATAAGGTAAGCTTTGCTTCCAACCAAATTATTCAGCTAAGTTCAAATGGATGAAAAAGAGATTTTGGTGTAAATAAGTATTCCCGTATTTGTAGAGCAAAGTAAATTAGAAATGTGTTATTGACATGGTTGCTAAGAAATGATACAATGTAGCCAAACAGTCCCCATACATCCGAGTATGTTTCTTTAAGAGGTAAAGAAAAAAGTTCTAGAAACATGACGCATGAAAAATTAATGAAAATGATGTAATGATCACACACTCTGGACAATTTGTTTTCAAGCACACCTAAATACAGATGGGCTTTTGTGTAAATAGTAAATATTGAGACATATACAACGAATATCTGATTAAAGCAGTACAAACCTTATAGACCTTTAACATATCCCCACTTGTAAATGATGTATATTACACCATGTTATTAAAACTGCAAACCACTTAGTGGAATTAAATAAAAAAAAAAGTTTAAGATTAGTTAATCAGAGTAAAAGTCAGCAGAAAAGTACAACAGCAGAACAAAATGTAATAATTTGCTGTATCTCTATTTTGTCAACCCCAAATACGATAGAACAGAACACAACAAAGCCTTAATATCTCTCACAATCTTCCTGACCAACTAGGACAGTCTATTGGATGAACTCTGTTTCCACTACAGTGCAATATCTGCCTAATACAAGCTAAATAGGTATTCTCGCTGGAACATCACAGTGAGTAGCATTTTTCATTTCACAAGAGGTTCTCTGTTTCAGTGGTTTGTTCAGGTGTCTTCTATCCAGAGTATAAGATGTCCTATCTATGTCCATGTGTTTTTTTTCCAGGTATTCCAGTTTCCTTTCTCAACCCAATGACATGCACTAGGTGGACTGGTTTATTTAAATTCTCTATAGGTCTGTGCACGTGTGTATGTCACTCTGTAATATCGAATAAGGTTTTGACAATCTACGTTCATTCCCTCCTTGCAAATTGCATGGATGGTATCAGTTTTTCTTGGAGATGCTATAGGAGTAAGATGTGACTCAACAGTACGAGATGTATTTCTCACTGAAAACTATAGCATTTGCTTGTATTACAGCTCCCCCCCCCAAAAAGAAGTAATTTTTTTTCTGTTTATGTTGGATTTTCATGCAATGGTGTTACTTTTTCCAAGCAATACACTTTAATTTGTTTTTAAGTTATTCGTTGTAGGAATCTTCAACAACAAAAAAAAAAGAAATGGATAAAGTTATGTCCCTTTTAGTCCAGGAGTGCTTCAATCACAAAGCTATAAACACATTAAATAGCTTTCAAAGCTTTATCTGCATAAAAATCAATGGGCTTTGCTATCTGAAATGAACAGCAAGAGTGAAAGAGAGTATACAAATGAAGTCCTGCTAACAGATAATAATGTTAATAAAAAAAATAAATTAAAAAGAAATACTTTGATCATAATAAGTGATAAATTTAACAACATCAGACCAGCTGAAGAGTTTTACAACATAAAATGACTTATGCTTTTCTGCTTGAGTTTTACAACATAAAATAACTTATGCTTTTCTGCTTGTTATTTTAACTTCTTAAGCATTTCTTTCTATACTTGCTAGCTTTGCCATTTAAATAAATTTTTCTATTTATACATTGAGTTAAAGTTTGTTCATATGCTCTAATACTCTCAGTCTATTTGTATGTGGACATAAACCTGTTCGGCTACTTTTCTGAGTGTGTGTTTGTTTTTTTTATTCTTGATACTTTATAAGAAATTATCACCCAGCAAACTACAAATGTCAGTTAAATAACCGGATATAAACTTGTTGGTTCATGATTGCTGAAGCTTGAAGTCGGCAGCTAGCAATACACATTTAGTTATTCAGTCTCCTTATTAATTACATTTGCAATTACACAAATACAGACAAGTAAGCATAAGGAGGTAGTACACAGGTTCTAGCAGACCATACTTACAAATGCTGTAGCTTCCAAAGATAAACTGGTCACATAGACTCTTACATGCAGATACTGTGTGCTGTGCCATAAACATCTATTCTTGCATTTCACAATAAAAATAAACATATGAATCTCATAATTTCTGAAAAAAATACATGTTTTTTTGAAAATTTCTTTCAATATTTTTCAAGTATATGCAAATGTAAGTTAAGCTCTAAATAGCTCTGAGTGTATTTTATTTTTGTTATGTAACAGTGCTGTAGGAATTTCATATTCCTTAATATTATAAGTATTGAGTTTCCAAACAGAAACTATTACTAAAAAAAATACAGTACATTAAGTGATTTATTACAGTTTAGCAACCGATGGGTATAAAATATTTTACTATAGGTTACAATTCATACACTAAAGTGGTTGTGCAATATTGTTATTTTTTGTTGAGGACCTCACAGTAACAAAGCCTTGAACGTAAATATAAGAGCAGTGGTTCTAGCAACAGTAAAGAAATACTCATTTTTAATATTTGCAGTCATGAGATGTCAACAGAAATTGAAGCATACATGAAAAATGCTAAGAACAGATGCAGACAAGGTAAAAAAGATGGTAGTACAGGCAGGTCATTATTGTCAAGATTATGTGGCTAGAATGGAAGCTGGTAACAAGTTTAAATGACTAACCTTCCTCATCATAGTCAAGGTTTATTAAGAAAATGCTCCGATTCTGAAAATGTAGACCATCTTTCTAGAATACTTAAATGAAAAATCACTCATTTCCCTGTTTAACCTTATGTGTGACTTGTGTGACTGCTAAAGTAAAGTTCAAATAAAAAGAAAAAATAGCTTGTGCGCCATCAGTTTCCTAGTTTGTGGTTAAGGACTTTGTCATTTTGCATTTGAAAAGGTTTGTAAAAGGCCACTGATGAAATACAGCAGCAGGTTGCGGCATACGGACACATTGTACTTCTCCTAGGCAACCGAGACATTCAGCAGTATGTGAAAAAGCTATAGATCGATGTCTTATGGGTCAAACAAGCCACAGATGGCATTGTTCTTCAGAAGCAATGCCATTTGGCAGAATGTATGGTACATGTGAGACAAGTTGATCTAATTCAAACATGTTGGACTCTTCTATTTTATGTTTTATAGTTGATCATAATGCTTTCACTTCTATTAAAAAAACAAGTCACTTTAGAATACACCACAAAAGGTCACAAATTTACTAGATAGTCTCAGATTTTCTTTGACAAATTAGTACTCACATTGCATCATCCAGGTTTTAATTTTTATTGGACAAGTAAATTGCAAGGATTTTTACACTTACTTTAGAAATAAGTAAGCTTGAAATATGAAAGAGTAACAGTGCCTCAGCATAGCACTGGATCACATAATGCTTCATACAACAAATCATTTATGATATAGTTGTAGAAGATAAAGGGGATTATTTAAAAAATGCTCTTAACTTACATTATCTGTTTGATATTTGTTTTCAGTTATGCCTAAACATGGAGCAGGAAGGCTAAAAAACATGACTGTTACATTACATAAAATCTTTTTTGTACTACAGTGACCTCCAGGAAGCGTTTGGATACATTCGTGAAGATTTTCAGCTAATAACTGCATCTAAAAGCTTCCGTCTATATATTTAGCTGCCCCTAATATCACTTTGGGTTTACATTAGAATGCACTTCACAAAACCTCAATCACATAATGCGATTTTTATTCAGTCTACATTTTTGACAAGATAAATGAATAGTATTGCTGAAGTCTATGTTCATAGTCATCAATGCAGCAAGAAATAATAGAGACAAGGCACCAGACATCTTTCACCCGCAAAAAAGTGGTGCCGAGCTATAATTTATTTGCAGTGCAAACTATAAAGCCATCACACTCTTTAACTTATCTTCATTTTCTCCTATCCACAAGCACTAGGATTTAACATGCCAAGCGATATGTGTGTGTGTTTGTGTGTGTATATGTTGGGACTGGAGTAATATAAATAAGGACCTAGCTTTGGAAGATTCTTCACATTATCATCAAAATGGATTGCAAGAAACAAGTGAATACATATGGAAACCTTTGCTGGAATGTAGTCACATGCAACAGATGAAAAGTTGTCAAGCTATTTACATATCCTTCAGTTTTTCTGATGCTTTAACCTCTAATGTTACTGAATGCCTGGTTAAAATAAATATGACAAAGAAGAGTTGTCAGAAGCATGATACATGAAAATATTTCCTGTAATGTACTGTCTTCTTTATCATTCATAGCTATAAAAGATTCATCATTCAAGTTCGATATGTAGACTCAGTGATAAATGACTAGCTAAAGTAATGACTGTTAGTATCGTGACTCTTTCCCCATCTACAATTTTTAATTTCCAGATCTCATTGCGATACTTTTGTTCCTACAGTTTAGCTGCTGTTGTGCTGTCTACAGAGACTATATGAAGTAGCAATTACAGATATTAAATGTCTTATTCTGCAACCAGTATTATTTATATGGACCAACATCCTTGAAGTACACTGCCTCTAGATTTATTACCCTTTCTAGGAATGACCATGTTATATTCTGATGCCATACTACTGTTTATTTATCAGGCCTTGTATGGGAAACTGAGTAAAGTTCTGCTGCTCACATCTGATAAAATATATCAACAGAACTCCTCCTTCTTTCAACATGCACCATATTTCAATGTGCCTTTCCCAAGTAACAGATTTTAAGTTAAAACACAATCTCTCTGCAATCTCCTTTACAACTGAGTGAAACGAAGCTCATTAACTCACATTAACTGATCAAGCTTATTGCATTAAGTTATTGAGAAATCAAAACACTGTTTGTCTATGTTTGCACTTTCCAATTGTCATATAAACAGTTGTTTGTGAATTAACAGCTAATGCTTTTTCATATGTGTACTGCTGGTTTACTTCAAAGCCATGGCAGGTTCTGAATCATACGTTTATCCTTTTTGTTCTTACTGATATCCAACAGTACACCACCAAAGCATGTGTTAGCCTCAGGGTGCTGCAGTTAAACTACAGAAATTTAGAGAAAAGTGAATCTGAAAAAAGAGAGAAAACAGGCCTCAAGTCTCTCATACGTAATGCATGACACCAAATAAGAATTTTTGTCAATTGCCTTATTCCAATTCCCTGACATCATTTATTCTACTGCTATAATATCTTTGCACTCTAACTGGGTCACATATTTAGTCAGATAATAATTAAAAGCTGCATTATATGCATAGTCTTAAAACAGAATTATATAAAAAATTGAATTCTGCACAAACCTGTTTGAAATGTTTCATAGGACCAAATGTACTACCTAAAATGATGTTCTCACAACAGCAGGCACATTAGTCAGTGATAAGATTTCTGTCCACAAGCATACCAATGCCTCTAGACTTATTTGCAATTTTAGCAATTGTTTTTCACCCACATTATGTTGCAAAGTAATCTAATAAGTGATGTCATAATTATTTTACACTAAAATCAGATTTGTTGGTCAAGTTCCTTTCAGTAATTATTGTATGTTTCCCTGGAGTATGACTTAATCAGCTTGTGAAGAGACACTATCCCATTCTTCAGTCTGGGTATCTCCTTTCTCATATTGCAGCAGTAAAATGCCAGATGAAAGAAACTCCATTGCTGAGCCTTGCAAGGTACCTCTTACAATATTAGAGGTCTTTAGATGCCTTACCAGACTAGTTTCACTAATTGCTTTCTTCTATAGCCATTTATATACCTACTTTATTATTATGTTATTGCTTTTAATTGTGCCAGGCTTTCTATAACACCGGAATGCAGACTGAATGAAATTGAGTGCCATCACCTGTTACAAGTACACAGCACAAACTGAAAAACTTTGCTCTGTTGGCACTAGTAACATTTTCAAAAAATACAGGCATGTTTAGGAAGCAGTGCTTAAGCTCATTACAATTATGTCTAGATGGATTCGAACCAGAAAACAGTATAACTTGCCAGTTACAGCTCAGAGTTTTGAGGCTATGAGCTGCTAACAAAACGTTGTAGCCCCGGATTTGATTCTTTCATTTTTTTAGTTGCATATTTTGCAAATTATTTAATTAGACAGAGTTCTTAATTCTCACCTGTAGAGAGGCACTTTTGCCTCGTAACTGAGTTTACCTGGTTAACATGAATTAATCAGTTTTACCATTTTGTTACTTTTCCTGGTAATTCTTTCTAAGAAACCCTAAAAAAGTATTTAGTGTAACGACATTCAGAGAAGCATAGAGCTTAGAACTCTGCCTAGGAGTAGGGTATATCCATACTGTATTGTAGGCATAACAGACTTCTTCTCACACTACACTGACTTTAAGTAGACTGAGGGAGGAAATAAAAATAACTCCACAGTGACACAGACCAAGAAATTATATCTATAGGTGTGTGTGTGTGTGTGTGTTTCATAGTATACCTTGTTTACTTTATACTGTACCTGGGCCTACTTCAAGTTAAGTGTATTTAGCTTTTGAAGAGCATATCAAAGGAATTCAAACCTACAGATTTCTAAAACAGCAAATAATAACAAGAGAGAGAGAGAGAGAGAGAGAGAGAGAAATTGTGCCTCTGGCTTGCCATCTGCATAACTTTTAACTTTTCTGTGTTGTAACTGTTTCCATCACAAATTGCGGTTTTCAGTGTTATCTACAATACTGTCAGCCTTTAACAGTTAAATAGGACTTTTGTTTTAGAAAGGATATCAATAAAAAAAATCTTTGCTGATATACATCATTCAGATGTCATTGTTCTAGTGATCTATGGTCCTGAGAAGGCAGACTGCAGTATTTGTTGCTTTTTTTTTTTAAGTTTTGCCCAAGCTGTGACAACTTTTTTTTTGTGTATTACAGATAGTGAGACAATGCACACAGCAATTAGATTTAGATGTCAGTGCTATGCATAACACTGCAGTAGGTATGCTTCAGAGATCAAACTGACCAGTTGTGAAGCCTCACTATTTAGTCATCCATATTTATGTGTATTGATTGGTTACATGGATTTTTTTTCTTTAAATTAAAAATTCTTATGATGCCAGTTTTAAGTCAATGACCTTATTGCCATAGTTTTGGCATAAAGTGTTGCAATAAAATTATGGGAAATGCAAATACAACCACTGTTTATACCTATAAATGTTTTAATTTCAAGCAAACATAACTACT
Organism: Protopterus annectens; assembly: GCF_019279795.1. Taxonomy (NCBI): domain Eukaryota; kingdom Metazoa; phylum Chordata; order Ceratodontiformes; family Protopteridae; genus Protopterus; species Protopterus annectens. The sequence goes on along the minus strand of NC_056741.1, from coordinate 897,442,666 downwards.
TTAAAATAAGATTGTGTAAACTGAAAATAATCCCTCAGTTTAGCGGGTGCAGTATTCATTTAAAAAATAGCACTTTGGAAGTAAAAAACACCTCAAGATGTCCTTAAAATGGAATAGCTGCCTGGTGAGGAAGTCCATTTTAAAATGTGTTATTTCCTTATTTTATAAAACCCTAGGAAAATACATGATAAGGTGCTGTATGACAGTTTTCTAGCCCGACAACTTTTCCTAAATACCTACTTGTAGTTTGGCCTGGCAATTAAATCTGTACAGTCCAGTTACTCGCTCAATGTGTAAAATGAATTATCCTTTAAAAAGCTTGTTAACATTATCTATGATTGCCTTCACACAAGACATTTAATGTGGCCCTCCTGTATCTTTTGAAAGGGTGCTGCCTCCACTCTATACAATCTTTCCACACAGCATTATATATCAAAGAACTTTGATATGCAGTTGTGAGCAGTGCCCTAAAAGCGGTTTGCACTGTTTTGAAATTTTAGAGGGATAGCACTTAGCATCATGTTCTTTTGCACAATGTTTTATGCTCATATTCTACTGCAACTTACAGTAAGCAAGATACAGACACAGATGGGCACTGTGAATGTGCCCCCTGTGAACTGGGATGACTTTTGGATCATGACCAATACTGCCATGAAGAACCTATGTGACGCTATCTGGCAAATAAAGCTACTCCAGTTATAGTCGTACTACTATGTTCCTCGATCTCAGGAGTAAGTGGGATGTTTCCTTACTATAAGAAGATGTAACATCGCGAGAGATTCCAGTCAAGAAAGGATTTCATAATTTCAAGAAATAAGAAGTACAGAAAGAAAGAGAGAGAAAAAAAGTCTTCTTTATTTCTTGTTTTTTTTTTTTCCTTCCAGTTACCCATTTAGTCATATGTTCACTATGCTATTATTCATTCAGGAAATTGTAAAAGTTGTGGGAGAGAGCGTGAACAACAACAAAAAAAGAAACTCAAAAGCACTACAGCAAAATTCAAACACTAGAATTTTCTTTACTGAGAAATGGCCTTGCGAATAACAACAATAATAACAACACCTATTTGTTAACCAAGTAGGCCCACTGCGCACACAGTCCCTTTTCAGGGGCAACCCGGAAACAATGTCTGGTTAAGTGACTTGCTCAGGGTCACACAATAGGCAAATGAGGGCTGAGACAATCAAACTTTGCACCATGGAAACTATAGCTTACAACCTTAAACCTCTGCACTAACTACAAGACCATGCACCTTAAGAAGTTACATTTCAATTTATTTTTAATTTTGCTGCATTTCTCTTCCCATAATACTGTCTTATTTTACATTCCAGACATTGTTTCAAAAGCATTTTCAGTATAAGACAACAAAGAGTAAACTGCCACAGTTACTTTCTGCATGCTATGGTGCACCAGTTGATTTTTTGCTAAATTATTTTAACAGCTCATCTTTGTTAAGACAAAAAAAAAAGAAAGTATTATAACATAAATCTGGCACACTACCTATAGAAAGTCCAGGTGATTCAAACTATTTCTACAGCAGCAAACACTTCAAATGTTACATTGATGTCTGTGACTAAGGGCAGCTTAAGTTTAATCATCCATGTTCATTGAAAATGACATACATATGACATAACCACAAACAGGCTGATATGTGACAGTTTTTCAGGTTTCAGATCTAAATGTGTAATCTAAGCAGTCACGCACTCAAGAGAGTAAACAGATAAAGTATTTTTGAAATATCCTCTTTACGTTTTTATCACTCCCTGAACAGAAACATAACATATATTGTGCACACTTACTGAGTATAATTTGCCAAGACAACACACGGTTATTTCATTTTCCATAGTTAAGTGTTTGAACTCAAATGATCGTAACTGATAGTTTATTCTACACTAAATTCAATAACAAAGACAGGTAAGGGTACATTTTTTTATCAGTGAGTAGCTTTCAGTCTTCAGCAACTTTCAGAATATTCAAAACCAAATAGAACTGAAGTCTTCTGCCTGAGTTCAGAAGCCACCAGAGGTGAAACTAAAGAGCAAAATTTGAAAGCCTGTACTCACCACTCTAGGTATCTGCCCACTCTATCCTCTCTGTCTCACAGTTCCATTTGTTAAAATGTTGGCAGGTGTCAAACTTTTGGGTCATTTTGAGAATGAAACTCCCACCCCTACTAATGCATCATTGGCTGGTGAGAGTTTATTTTTTTTCATTAGGTCTCAATGAATTGTAGAATGGCTAATTACTCTGTCAGTCAGTCATAATTAGAATCAGTGTTAATTTAAAGGAACACTACAATCTTTTAAAAAATGATTAACATGTCAACTCACATATATCTGCAACATTGTGAAAAGGTTTGTTTTTGACTAGGAACTGCTTTATCTTGAGCTGTCCAGTGAAATGTGAATTAGCAGTCAACATCCTGTTTCTGATGGCATCAGGTATTCTCTACTTTAGTCTGTGAGCTCTGAAGTAGCTTTAGGAAGACTTTCAGCATAGAGGTATAGTGTAAAGATAGTTTAGATTCTCTTAGACTATTGTACTTGTCACTGATGTCTCTGTTAAGGGACTGTGACTGAGTCACATCCTGATAACAAGGAACGCATACGATGTTCAAACTGGAACAGTTTGTGAAGACAGCAGATAGCATATCTGCACATGAATCCCACAGCCATTACTTGTAAATGATATAAACCAAAAGAAAGTCTGTAATATACATAGACACATTCATCTCAGTGCATTTTTGAAATACTTACAAAATTATTAATGTTAAATTTTTTGTTGAACTTCTGTGCTAACAGCCAGACAATATCCAGCATCAGAAACGTTACAAATTCCTTTCCTTACATTTCATTTTTGGTTCCAATGAAGATGTCTATATGTGGGGTTGCCAAGTTAAAATTCTATCTTTTTTGGAACCTTGGTTTAGTCATAGTTTAGAAATAACTTGTTTATGCATACACAGAAGGCTGGCCTTAGGTTAATTAGACCTTTTGACCCAATAGGGCGCTGTTCCCTCAGGGGGGGCCCTGCACTAGACTATGATAGGATCATTATGCCTTATGTGACCCAAAAGTTTGTCTGAGACACACTACAGCAAAGTGCAAGGTATTTTCACAATGGTAATCTTGCTCCTGTAGTAGATGCAGATAACATTAATGGAAGAGAAGTTTTTTATCATGCATTGGACTCATGGCTAGTCCAGTATTATTAGTCAATAACAGTTGCATAAGTCCTACTTACCTATGACAATAGATGTTTGATTTCTACATTACCTCAGTGGCATTTTGTGTTATCTGCCAAGGTAATTCAGAACTGGCCAGCTTTCAAAAATTCAGACTCCTCTCCCTCTCCCTCTCCCTCTCTCTTTCTGTGCCTGGTGATTGGTTGAGCATATTCTAAGAGGGAAGCTTTCAGCTGTCATATGAAGTGAGTGTTCAAGCTTTTCTGTTTCCACAAAGAAGGAAAGTAAAGCACCTGAAGCCAGAAACATCTAATAAGACTAAATTCACAGCCAATCACAATATCATATAAAAAACATATCAAGCAACAACCGAATCAAAGCGGTTGAATCCCATCTCAGCTATGCACAGTCTGGGGGATGTGGGTAGGTGCTGCCACTGAGGAAGTGAGGAATTGGAAAATCTGCTATTACGGGTAATTAGGACTCCAGCAACTATACCATGTTCATCATTCCCACTGCCTCAGCAGTATTTTGAGTAGATTCCAAAAGCTCCTCCTACTTTGGAGGTTAAAGGAGAAGGATCAAGGAGCCCCTGGAGAATGGTCCTAGCAAAGCCTGCTCTGGACCTTGAAAAGGAATCCAATCTGTAGTGCCTTGTGAAGGTATGAATATTGGACCAGGTTGCTACCTGTAATATGCTTGTAGAGTCCACTGTTTCCAATATATCACTGAAGGGGGTAATGGCCTAGTCAAGGGAGCCTTAACCTTTCCTGGAAAAGATTTATCATACTGGGAGTAACAGAAATATTAGAAAAGGACAATCATCTTGCAAAAGTTTGCTTAGAGACAGGTTGACCTTTGTTAGCCCCCCCCCCCCATATAGGAGATAAACAGTTGTTTAGTACTCCTAAAGAGCTTTTCTCTGTCAAGGTAGTACCTGAACTACCCATGCACATCCAATGTATCCAAAGTTTCTTCTCCCTTGTTTTTGGATCAGGATAGAACACTGAGAGATTGATGACTTGCTTCAAGGTAAATTCAGAAATAACTTTAAGCATAAATAATGGATTAGTGTGTAACACAACTCTGTCCTTGTGAAAAATCAGATAGGCTTGCCCCAACATAAGAGCTTGCAGTTCAGAAACTTGATTGAAGATTTCACAGCAATAAGTAAAACAGTCTTCGAGTTTGTATCATAACATCGAAGTAATAAAACATCAAATGTTATAATATCGAACCCAAAACAGTGAACGCAGAAAATAGTGAAGCTACAGAACATCAAATTATTTCCTAGGGAAAGAATTCGGTGGGCTGTTTCTGCCACTTCACTATTTTCTCCACTGTGGTGCGAAGGTTACGGACCGGGTTAAGGTAAGTTTGCGAATGGACCAGGTTAAGGTGAATGTGGGAATGGGATAATTAGGGACCTTTGGGTTAGGGAGTGGGTAAGGTGAGTGTGCGATAGTTAGGGACCTTAGGGTTAGGGAGCGGGTAAGGTGAGTGTGCGATAGCTACGGACCTTAGGGTTAGGGTTTGGGTTAAAGTAAGTGGATAGATAGTAGTGTGTAGGGTTAGAAGTAGGATTTTAAGTGTATATGTGTGGATTACTTTTTTTGGTGTGCTTGTGTTGTATGTGTGTTTCTCGGAACAGCAAATTTTTTCCCTGGGAAAAATTTGCTGTTCTGAGCTTTCGATTATATCACATTTCGACATTCCAAGTTTGAGCTTATGGTGTTCGATATTTTGGGATTTCGATTATGTGATATACACCCCAGTCTTCCAAGTAATAAATTATAAATCAGCCAGAGAGACAGGTAAGGTCAAGAACTAAGTTGAGATCTGAGAGAGGAAGAATTTACTTTCGAGAGGACTTCACATTCATCACACCTTTCATAAACTTGTCTGATAGCTGGTGCAGAAGGTTAAGGCTGTGAGCTATAGTTCCAGTGGTACAGGGTTTAATTCTGTGAACCTTCATTTGCCTACTGTTTGAACTTGAGCAAGTCTCTTTACCAGACATAGCTTTTGGGTTACTTCTGAAAAGGGATTGTGTGTCCAGTAAGCCTACCTGGTTAACAAGTGGGTATTATTACCTGTTTGACCGCAAAAAGAGATGAAACAGGGGGATCCATGGGCAGACAAGCTGAGATGGCCACAAGATGCACTTTGATAGAAGCATATGACAAACCATCTCTAAGTAGTTTACACCAATCTTTCAAAACCAGAAGGATTGAAACCCTTTTTGGACTTCTGTTATTGCCTAGCACCACCTAGAAAACCTCTTCAGTTGTAAACATAAGATTTCCTAGCTGCAGGTTTTCTTGCCTCCTTAGTACCTGATGCACAACCTCATGGAACAAGTAAATAAGGGTATCAAAATAGAACCATCCAAGCTGTGGGTTGCAATTTCTCTAAGCTGAGGTGTACCATTTGTCCCTGATGCTTTGTGACCAGATCTAGTCTGTGAAGAAGCTTGAGGTAAATGCACTTGGTCATTTCCATTAAGAGAGAGAAACAACTTTGTCTAGGCCAAAAGGGGGTTATCACAATGATATTTTGTAATTCTGAATCTTTAGAAGTACCCTGAGAATCATTAGAAAGGGTGGAAATGCATACATGGGCATTCCTGACCATAGGAATGATAAAGTGTTTTCCAAGCATGGCAGTAAGGATGTTCTGAACAGAATTATTTCAATTGTCTGTTTTGAAAGGAGGTGAAGAGCTGTACTTGAGGTGTCACCACATCTGAATCAAGTCCTGGAGGATCTCTACATGGAGCTTCCCCTTATGAAGGTCTGCCCAAAATCTGCTTAGTCTGTCTGCCACTGTGTTTTGCTCTGATAGAATGAATGAGGCCTGAAGAGTCAGAGAATAATACTGTAGAACCAGCTCCCAGGGCATCATTGCCAACTGACAGTGAGGTCATGACCCTGTATCTCCTTGCTTATTCAAATACCTCATCATGATAGTGTTGTCTGTGACTAGTAGAAGAGGATCCAGAGTCCATAAGATGCAAAGAACTTTTAAGGCATGGATCACTGCCAACATCTCTTTGACATTTATGTGATTTCGCATGTCCTGAGGACCCCATAAGCCTTGCACTTGAATTACTCCCCATGAAAAATCAGAAGAGACCACCCACACAGACTGGACTTGGATTTAAAGAAAGAAAGGGAGGCCTGGAATCAGAGACAGTTGATACCTTCCACCACTTTGGTTCCTGTTTCACAAATCCCCATACTGGTACCTGGTATTCCAAAGAATGAATCTGCTGGATCTAACAGTTCTTCAAGTACCATTACATTTTTCTCATGTCTAATCTGTCTAGTAGTATCATGAGGATCATTGATGCCATGAGGCCTATAATGTTGAGGGACTGTCTTGCTGAGATCATGTCTAGAAGAGAGAAATCCAAGAAACTGCAGTGATATGTCAGAATTTTGTCTTCTAGCAGGAAGGCCATCATTTTTTCCTGTGTCTATTCAACACCCTAGGGAAGCAGCAGTCCTAATGATTATAGTTACATAGTGAGGGATGTTACAAGCAGCATTTCTAATGATTACAGTTAAACAATGAAGAGGCACAAATCAGAAGTCCTAATGAGGTAAAAACGAGGGAGATACAGAGCAGCAGTCCTAATGATTACAGTTATACAATAAGAGAGGATATATACAGCAGTCTTAATGATTACAGTTATACAATACGAGAGGATATATACAGCAGTCCTAATGATTACAGTTACACAATGAGGGAGGATCAAAGCAGCAGTCCTATGATTGCAGTTAAACAATGAAGAGGCACAAATCAGAAGTCCTAATGAGGTAAAAATGAGGGAGATACAGAGCAGCAGTCCTAATGATTACAGTTATACAATAAGAGAGGATACATACAGCAGTCTTAATGATTACAGTTATACAATAAGAGAGGATACAAAGCAGCAGTCTTAATGATTACATTTACACAATGTGGGAGGCACAAGGCAACAGTCCTAATTATTACAGTTACATAGTGAGGGGGGATGCAAAGCAGTAGTTCCAATGATTAAAGATACAGAAAGAGGGAGGTACAAGGTAGCATCCTAATGATTACTGTTAAATGAGATAAGTAAAAAGAAGCAGTCTTAATGATTACAGTTACACAATGAGGGAGGTACAAAACACAGTCCTAATGATTGCCGTTACATAATGATGAAAGTTCAAACCAGAAAACCTAACGATTATAGTTGCACAATGAGTGGGATTAGAAAACAGTAGTGCTAATGATTACAGTTACACAGTGAGGAAGGCACAAAGCAGAAGTGTTAATGAGTTATAGAATAAGGAAGATGCAAAGTGGCAATCCTAATGATTACAGTTAAACAACAAGGGAGACACAAACCAGCAATCCTAATGACTACAGTTACACAATGTGGGAGGCACCAAACATTATTCCAATGAGTTACAGAATGAGGAATATGCAAGGCTGCAATAGTAATAATTCTTGTTACTCAATGAGGACATACAAAGCAGCAGCCCTAATGATTACAGTTACACAAAGGGGGAGGTACAAGGCAGCAGTACAAAGGATTAAAGTTACACACTGAGGGAAGTACAAGCAGTAGTCCTAATGATTACAGATACACAAAGGGGGAGGTACAAGGCAGCAGTACAAAGGATTAAAGTTACACACTGAGGGAAGTACAAGCAGTAGTCCTAATGATTACAGATACACAAAGGGGGAGGTACAAGGCAGCAGTACAAAGGATTAAAGTTACACACTGAGGGAAGTACAAGCAGTAGTCCTAATGATTACAGATACACAAAGGGGGAGGTACAAGACAGCAGTACAAAGGATTAAAGTTACACACTGAGGGAAGTACAAGCAGTAGTCCTAATGATTACAGATACACAAAGGGGGATGTACAAGGCAGCAGTACAAAGGATTAAAGTTACACACTGAGGGAAGTACAAGCAGTAGTCCTAATGATTACAGATACACAAAGGGGGAGGTACAAGACAGCAGTACAAAGGATTAAAGTTACACACTGAGGGAAGTACAAGCAGCAGTCCTAATGATTACAGATACACAAAGGGGGAGGTACAAGGCAGCAGTACAAAGGATTAAAGTTACACACTGAGGGAAGTACAAGCAGTAGTCCTAATGATTACAGATATACAAAGGGGGAGGTACAAGGCAGCAGTACAAAGGATTAAAGTTACACACTGAGGGAAGTACAAGCAGTAGTCCTAATGATTACAGATACACAAAGAGGGAGGTACAAGGCAGCAGTACAAAGGATTAAAGTTACACACTGAGGGAAGTACAAGCAGTAGTCCTAATGATTACAGATACACAAAGAGGGAGGTACAAGACAGCAGTACAAAGGATTAAAGTTACACACTGAGGGAAGTACAAGCAGTAGTCCTAATGATTACAGATACACAAAGGGGGAGGTACAAGGCAGCAGTACAAAGGATTAAAGTTACACACTGAGGGAAGTACAAGCAGTAGTCCTAATGATTACAGTTACACAAAGGGGGAGGTACAAGGCAGCAGTACAAAGGATTAAAGTTACACACTGAGGGAAGTACAAGCAGTAGTCCTAATGATTACAGATACACAAAGGGGGAGGTACAAGGGGGACTGAGCACAGAAGAAGTTATCAGGGACCTGGGGACCCAGGTTGATAGTAGTCTGTCATTCGACACCCATGTAGCTAAAGTAGTTAGGAAGTCCTTCTACATTGCCCACCTTATCATGAAGGGATTCTCATCTAGATCAAGGGAGGTCATAGTCTCCCTTTACTCATCACTCATCAGACCAATGATTGAGTACAATGCCCCATTCGGAATGTATCTGACCCGACACTTGCAGCAGCTGGAGAGGCCACAAAAGTTCCTCACCAAAAGGATAAAGGGTCTCAAAAATCTGTCCTATGCTGCCCGACTGAAAGAACTCCAGCTCTATTCAGTCGCTACGCTTGCTCAGAGGTGACCTTTGCCTAACATACAAGGCCATGTCAAACCCAGATTTGATGAATATGCTTCACCTCAAAAATCTAGATCCATCAGAGCCACAAGGGCGGAGACTTAAACCTCGACACGGCTATTAATAGGACGTGCTGGAGAGATAGATTCATCACCCAAAGACTCCCTATGCTGTGGAACAAAATCCCGGTACATGTGAGGCAGAGCACCTCGCTGGCCTTGTTCAAGAGAAATCTTGACCAATGGATGGGAGATCGCAGATATACCCCAGGAATTACCTCAGTGTCACTGCTCGACAGAGGCACAGCAAAATAATGGGTATAGTTCCCCATACTAAAGGGGTGGCGTAAGCCACAAAACAATGGGCTAGGCTTATAAATGCCCTCGGGCAGATAGCCTAGTATGAACCTATGAACCTATGAACCTATGAACCTACAGATACACAAAGGGGGAGGTACAAGGCAGCAGTACAAAGGATTAAAGTTACACACTGAGGGAAGTACAAGCAGTAGTCCTAATGATTACAGTTACACAAAGGGGGAGGTACAAGGCAGCAGTACAAAGGATTAAAGTTACACACTGAGGGAAGTACAAGCAGTAGTCCTAATGATTACAGATACACAAAGGGGGAGGTACAAGGCAGCAGTCCTAATGATTACAGATACACAAAGGGGGAGGTACAAGGCAGCAGTACAAAGGATTAAAGTTACACACTGAGGGAAGTACAAGCAGTAGTCCTAATGATTACAGATACACAAAGGGGGAGGTACAAGGCAGCAGTACAAAGGATTAAAGTTACACACTGAGGGAAGTACAAGCAGTAGTCCTAATGATTACAGATACACAAGGGGGAGGTACAAGGCAGCAGTACAAAGGATTAAAGTTACACACTGAGGGAAGTACAAGCAGTAGTCCTAATGATTACAGATACACAAAGGGGGAGGTACAAGGCAGCAGTCCTAATGATTACAGATACACAAAGGGGGAGGTATAAGGCAGCAGTACAAAGGATTAAAGTTACACACTGAGGGAAGTACAAGCAGTAGTCCTAATGATTACAGATACACAAAGGGGGAGGTACAAGGCAGCAGTACAAAGGATTAAAGTTACACACTGAGGGAAGTACAAGCAGCAGTCCTAATGATTACAGATACACAAAGGGGGAGGTACAAGGCAGCAGTACAAAGGATTAAAGTTACACACTGAGGGAAGTACAAGCAGCAGTCCTAATGATTACAGATACACAAAGGGGGAGGTACAAGGCAGCAGTCCTAATGATTACAGATACACAAAGGGGGACGTACAAGGCAGCAGTCCTAATGATTACAGTTACACAATGAGGGAGGTACAAAACAGAATTCCTAATGAGTTATACAATGAGGAAGATGCAAAGTGGCAATCCTAATGATTACAGTTAAACAACAAGGGAGGCACAAACCAGCAATCCTAATGATTACAGTTACACAATATTTATATTATTATTTATTTTATTTTACATTTGTTGGCCATGAAAGTCCAACTGGATGCATGTCCATTTTCAGAGGAGTCCTGGGGAGAAAAGCTCCACAGTTAAATTTTAAGGAAAATGTAAGGTGTATACAGAAGCATTCAAATTTACACAGTACCAAACTTAACGCTGACTAGTAACATAGCATTGAAGCTTAAGATTTGACATATTTACAGAGACTGAACACATCTTTTACATTTTTAGGTTGAGGCATTACATAATGGTGAACATTGTTAGTAGGGGTTGCATTTTTTGCTTTATACATTTGACTTGTGAAGGACATTAGCCACAGTAGGGAGTATAGGAACAAAGAGAGCAAAGATTAGACATAGTAGGGAGTATAGTAGCAGGAGAAGAGACAGAGATGGGAAATTGGATAACATGTTAAGTAAGAAAAGCAGGAGTAAGAATAGAGTAAGAGTAGAGGTGTAAAGAGAAAAGTGTAGAGGATAGATAACAGTGTCCTAGTAGTGACATATGGGTGTTGACTAAGGGGTATAAATTAGAGGTGGAACTGGAAGGAAGCTAGAGAAGTTGCATTCTTTTGATGATGAAGCTGAAGTCAGAGGGCAAGAGTTAGGGGAGAGGGTGGGAGGGGAGGGATAAGCTCATCCAAGTGGGGAACATGTGTGCTTTAGGTGTTCTTTCAGGAGTCTTTTAAATGTTATCTTTGAGCCTGCTGAGGTAATAGGAGTAGGTAGGGTGTTCCAAATGTTGCCTATGTAGTTTGGGAAGAGGGAGTCCCCTGCTGTGTTATTGGTCTTGATGACCTTGATTATTTTTTTTGTCGCTAGAGCGAAGTTGTCTACTTTTAGCTTGTAGTTCAGGTAGATTAGCCAGAGCTGGAGTTTTGTCTGGGAGTAGTAGGAGATTATGGGCAAAGGAAAGTTGATAATAATTTATGAGATTAGGGAATTCAAGCCAGACAAATTGTTTTAGGGGATGGTAGTGGTGGGCTCGGTAGGGGGCACCAGTAGCAAATTTTGAAATTTGATTGTAACAGGTGTTGACTTTGACAATTTCAGTTTTGGGTAAGTTGGTGAGAATTGGTGAGGCATAAAATAGTGTGGAAAGGAGGTGTGTTTTAGCAACTGTTATCCTAGCAGGTTGTGTTAGAAATGGTTCATTTTTATATAGACTGCACCCATTTTTGTGGCTATCTTTAGTGCTTTGATTTATATGCTGAACAAATTTGAGGTTATTATCAATGGTCACTCCTAGCAATTTAGTGTGAGTTTCAGGGGAGATGACAGTCCCATCTCTGGACACAATATTAAATGGTCTGGGTACTGTGGTAGATTTGTTAGGTGTAAATAGCAACAATTTGTTTTTTGGGGGGATTTCATATTAGGTTTTTATTTAGCACCCAGTTTTCAGTGGTATGAAAGGCTTTTTGGGTTATAGAGAGGAGTTTCTGAGGATCATTGGCTGAACAGACAAGTGGTGAGTTGTCAGCATATTGTATAACTGTTGCATCTTGACAGATGCTGTGGAGGTTGTGATAAACTGTGAAGGCTGCCAGCCAAGCTAGATAGAATTTTGTTAATAATTCTATGTCATTGTAAATATTAATATGATTCACAGGCTTGTGTTACAAATGTAAGAAAACTGTGTTATGTGCTGAGCTTTAAAAATATAACCACAGTGCACCCTGCTGGAAAGAAAGCAGAAATGTGTATAAGCAATATGCCTATGTTTTCATGGCAGAAAACTGGGACATAGAGAGTGAACTTGCAAACTCTAAGAAAATAAGCTGATAAACGACGGATTTATGACTGTGGGTGATCTGAAGCTAAGAGACAGGATGTCTGGGCTAGGAGTTTCCTTCTATTGTCTTAAGACAGAGTTAATTACTAGATTTCCAAGGTGATTGTTTTATGACATCCAGCTCAGGCAAGCTTCAAAGAGAGAAACTTTAGCTTCTGAGAGATATGTATCCTTAACATAAACATGTTAAATTTTAAGTTCTTTGAGCCTGGGAAATTAAGTAGAGGTGACAAGAATGATGTAATCTTAGATGAGTCAGCAGTAATGTGTATTATCAATTTAAGGAGTATCTCAGAGAGAAATAATTGCATTTTCTATTTTGTTCTGAAGCTGAAAACAAATTACCAGCACTTTGCCTTGTATGTAGGATTTAGATTTTGGTATGTCTCTTAGAGATAGATGGGAATATAGCCAGATTAGTGTAGATGTTTTCTACATTTATGCGAGACTATCCTACAATGTTGTGATTTCTGAACTCTCTATTGTCACTGTGATGAATTAAGGATTATCCTGTGCTTTTATTATTTATTATTAAATATTTTTAAACCTTTCAACTGTGGCTGTTTTGTGTAGAGATAATTTAAGCTCTTAGTGTACTTGTCTGTATTTGGTGATACTGTACAAGTCAATCCAATAGCCTTGCTCTTTGTCACACTTATGATTTGGATAACAATAACATTGCACCGTAGAATTGGACACCCTTTGGCAAGGGCCTTTATAGTAGCTACTAGTAGTGGTTGGTGGCAGTTGGTACTACCTTATCTTCTGGAGAGAAGGGGGCATAGCTAGTGAACCTGTGCCAGCCTTCCCCAGGAATGTCTGTGTGTTTGTATATAAATCAAATCTCAAAGTGTGTGTGTGTGTCAGCTACATGGGCAGGGACACAAAGCACTGGTTGGACAGAGAGGGTGCTGGAGGTTTTGGCTTGACCACTCGGCTGAGATCTGAACCTATAGCTGTGCCATTGGGGAGTCTTATTGGGGATCTGGAGAGAAAGGGAAAAACAGCCCCAGACTGACTGTGCTCTCTGTGTGCTATTAAGGGAAACTGTACTTTGCTGTGTGTGTACTTGTTATCCTCCCAATGTGGACACCTCTCACTTGTGCTAGTGGTGAGGATTGAGGCTCCTTTATTACTGGGCCAGTGCATAGATATCACAGAGGTTATTGGTGAAAATGGAGAATAGGAGGGGACCTAAAATGGAACCTTGTGGGACTCCTGTGGTGATGGGTAGCAGTGTGGATAGGTTGTTGTCCCACCAAACTGCTTGTTGTCTTCCTTGTAAATAGTTCTGAAACCAAGCTAATGCTTGGTTACTAAGGTCAAGGTCTATAAGGGCTTGTACTATTTTAAGATTGTTGACCATATCAGAGGCCTTTGATAGGTCCAAGAGTATGGCAGAAGTTAGATTGCCTGTGTGTTTGTTTTGGTTGGTGAGGTTTGTAAAAGAGAGTAGGGTAGTGTTTGTGCTATGAGAAGGCTGAAATCCATGTTGGGTAGGAGAGAGAAGTAGGCTTTTAAGCAGGTATGGCATAAGGGGTCTGTATCATATGGTCGAAGTTTGAAAACTTCAGACATTAAATAATCGAATTTAAATGGTCAAAGTTTCAAACATCAAACATATGATTAAAAAAAAAAAAGGGAACTTACCTGACTGTTGTAAAAAGGAGGGCAAGCCCCCCTGCACCCCCCACATCCCCCGCTCTTTAAATATACCAACTCTGAGACCGCACTATAATGCAATAAAGGGAAGATTTCCCTTACTGCACTGAAGTGCGGTCTTGAAGTTGGTATATTTAAAGACTGGAGGATGTGAGGGGGCACAACCCCCCACTTGGTGGGGTGCAGAGGGGCTTGACCACCTGCCTACAACAGTTAGTTTTGGGTTTAGGTTTTTTTTTTTTTAATTATATGTGCAATGTTTGAAACTTCAAACATTTAAACATATGATATAGACCCGGCATAAGCTGGTGGTGTATACATTTCTCAAGTATTTTAGCTAGTGGAGGCAAGATGGCTATGGGGTGATAGTTGGTGAGGTTGGTGGAGGTACCGCCTTTATGGAGGGGGAATAATATAGGAGGTCTTCCAGATGGGTGGTATTGAGGTTTCTGAGATAGATCTCTTTAGAAGGGTGAATATAGGGAAGGCAAGTTCATTGGCAGACAACTGAAGGTATTCAGCAGATATCCCATCAGCTGCTAGTGTAGTAGGTTTAAGTTTGGATAGCAACCTTTTGACATAGCTGGCAGGGATGGATTGAAAATGGAAGAGTGTTTTGGGTATATCTACAGGTTCTGGGTAATTAGTGATGTTGGATGTGGGCTGTTTTTGAACAAGATTAGAAATATTTTCTATAAAGTATTTGTTAAATGTGTCTGGTACATTTGTTATTTCACTAGTGAAGGTTGGAGGTGGGGTGGAGGGTCTACCAGGGTGGAGTAGCTTATTCATTTCTGCCCAGAATTTCTTGGGGTTGTTGTGATGTTTGTTTTGTAGCTGTAGGAAATAATTTTTTTTATCTAGGAAAACTGCTTTTTTTGTCTCATTCCTGCATTTTTGGAATTGTTCCTTAGCTGCTGGGTTTTTGTGGCTCTCCAGTGATACCAGGCTTTGTTCCTTTCTGATATTCTATTTTTAGTCTCTCTCTGGTAAGCCAGGGGGCTGTTTTCGTTTTGAGTTTAGTGGTCCAGGCTGGAGTGTGGGCATTTAGGATTTATAGGAAAGTGTTACTGAAATGGATTACAGCTTCTTCTAGAGGTAGTACTTTTAGTATGTTCCAGTTATGGTGCGTTAGCTCCAGTATGAATTTGTTGGGGTAAAGTTTTTTGTGTTATGGGTTGTTTGTAATATGGGGGAAAGGTCAGTCTGGGTTTTGAATTTTAGTAGGAAGGTGGGTTGATGGTCACTAAGGGAGTGAGGGAAGACGCCTGCTTGGTAAAAGGTGTTGGTCTTATTTATTAAGCTCCAGTCTAAGAGGCTCTCTTTGATTTTTGCATTTCCTAGTCTTGCACTTGATTGGATGACTTGTCAGAAACTGTAGAGGTTGATATGGTTTGTGGGGTTAATAGCTGAACATGTGTTCCAATCTATATTAAAGTCACTGAAGATGATAGTTTCCTGGGGCAAGTATTGACTTGTCCATTGTAGGAAGGCTTCTTGGGTAGGGATGTTGTTACCTGGTACAAAACACAGTCATAATGATTGCCATTACTCAGTGAGGGAGGTACAAAGCAGCAGTGCTAATGATTAGAGTCATACAATGAGGGAGGTACAAAGCAGCATTCCTGCTGTTTACAGTTACACAATGAGGGAGACACAAAACAGCAGTCCTAATGAGTTAGACAGTGAGGGAGGTACAAGGAAGCAATACTAATAACTACAGTTACACAACGAGAGAGGTATAAAGCAGAAGACCTAATGATTACAGTTACAATGAGGGGCTTGCAAACAAGCAGTGATCATGACTGCAGTTACACAATGATAAGGCAGAAAACAGAAGTCCTGATGAGTTATAGAATGAGGGAGATGCAAAACAGCAATCCTAATGATTACAGTTAAACAAGGATGGCACAAACCAGCAATCCTGATGATTACAGTTACACAATGTGGGAGGTACAAATTAAAAGTTCTAATGATTAGAGTTACACGATGAGGGAGGTACAAAGCAGCAGCCCTAATGTTTACAGTTACATAAAAAGAGAGGCACAAGACAGCTGTTCTAAGGAGTGACACAATGAGGGAGGTACAAAGCAGCAATCTTAATGATTACAGTTAAACAACAAGGGAGGCACAAACCAACAATCCTAATAATTGCAGTTACACAATGAGGAAGTACAAAACACAGTCCTAATGATTATAGTTACACAGTAAGGGGGTTCACAAAGCAGCAGTCCTAATGATTACATTTACACAATTAGGGAGATACAAAGCAGCAGTCCTAATGAATATGGTTGTACATTAAGGGAGGTATAAAGCAGCAATCCTAATGTTTACTGTTTCACATTGAGGGAGGTACGAAGCAGCTGTCCTAATGATTCTAGTCTAAGTTTTATGAGTTGCACTAGATGACCACACTCCTGTCAGGTCATATGTTCCCAGAAAAAAAACATAGACACAGAGAGAACATGTAGTATCCATAAGACATCAAACAAAATTTAGAACTTTTGAACTCTTCCCAAATTGTAGTATATGCTTGTTGTGTATTTGTCCTTCAGTGCATGTGTGTTTGCATGTATACTATGACTATATTTAAATTTGGTTTGGTATGTTTCAGGATATTATGCTTCAGGATGCAGCAGCAGGCCCATGCCATCACATCAGTTCCTTTTTACAGTACTGTATTTCAAAGACAATTAAAGTTAAGGGGAGTTTGAACAGGGAGTGGGAGGCTGGCATAAAGGGAGTGGGAGGCTGGCATAATGGTTAAGGTGTTTACCTTACAGACACAAGGGGCAGGGTTTGATTCTCACAGGGGGTAATTGGCTAGGCTTAAAATGGTCTACAAGGGCAATTAGTCTAGTACTAACCTATGAACAGCATGAGAAGCTTTTGATCAATGTACTACCCTAGTAAACACATATAAATACAATAAATGATGGTAGAAATAAGTGAAGTGACTCCATGTCACTGGATGCTTTTTTTAATGAAATGATTGACACTTATTAGTTGCAAATGTCTAGAGGGATACACATGTAATCAGCCTTCAGAATGGTGAGTGTCCTGGTATAAAACTGTTTCAGTTGTCTGTTGAGATAAGAGGCAAACAGATCTACTTGGGAGGTTCTCCACTGCTGGACAATCTGCAGAAGATCACTGGGTGTAACATCCACACATGCTGGTCTATCATAGATTTGATTAGAGTCTGCAAGTGCGGTCTGACAGCATGTAGTCCACCTGTAGAATTAAGTTATACTGAATTGATAAGTCACAGGAAATCAAGACTATTTTACAAAAGGGATAGGAGCTTGCCCCCCCCCCCCCCACACACACACACACCTTGTTTATGCACCACATTACAGTGGTATTGCTTATTATTAGTAAGAGAAGTCCTGGAGTCCAAAGTTGATTTAGTGCTTTGAGAGCATTTACAAGAACCATCATTTCCTTTAGCTTTATGTATTGCATCTAAAAATGTGCCTCCAAAATCCTCTGGATCTTAACTCCCTGTGAAACCACCCCAGGCAAAGTTTAATATACCTGTGGTCACTGATTGAGAGGGATTGGGGAGGAAAGGAAGTCCTGGCTTTAGTGGGACTTGCTTGGCCCATCCAAGGAGCTCTTTCTTCACAAAATGTAGCACATAGATCGGAAAGAATAGAGGATAAAGATGCTAGAAACCTCTGAATCTTCCATATATGGAGTATGGCAAATGGAGTCATGAGGACAGATGAAGCTATGAATCCAGGAATTCTCAGAAATGTCCTTGCTGTGGACATTTTCTGTTGGGAAAAACTGAAAAAAAGATTATGGTTAAGAAAGCAATGTTTTTTTCTGGAGAAAGAAAAATAGTTTACTATCAAAATGTTGAATGGCTCTACATATTTGAGTCATCGATTCATGTGGTTGAATTTGTGAATGTTCTTTTTACCATATGTTGAAAATGACAAAAATTATGTTTGACATTCAAACCAGTTTCATTGTTCCATTCGATTTAATGAACTCAGAAGGTTTTGGTTCACTGTTTTTACCAGTTGCCCATGTGATTACAAGATTCTGAAATCTGCATGTCATTCAACATTTAGATAACAAACCAGAAAAACTGTCATTAAAGATGTGTTGCAGAGACATCCCAGGAAAACTGTCTTGTGAGAATGAACCAAGGATGACTTTTTATCTATTTTTTGAAGCTCAGATTGTTAAGAAAATCCATTGTAAATCTGGAAAGAAGTCAGAGTGCCTTGGCTAATAGGTGCCTTAAAGACTGCAAAAGACTATGACTGAGACAAGGAATTTGGTGAAAATACAGTTCCAAAGTAGAAAATCTCCAATAAAACTGTATTTGTTTGTGAACAAAGATGTGCAGTTTGGCATTTTCTAGATCTAGATTTGCAGTGATCAGGAATATACTGGCTAACAGGAGGACTGGCTGACAGGAGGAGAAAGAAAAAAAATGTGTGTGCGTGTGTGTGTGCATGTGTGTGTGTGTGTGTGTGTGTGTGTGTGTGTGTGTGTGTGTGTGTGTGTGTGTGTGTGTGTGTGTGCGCGCGCACATATATTTTATATATATATATATATATATATATATATATATATAGATAGATATAAGTGTGTGTGGTGTGGGTGCATGTGTATGTATACATATATGTAGATGTATGTACCTGCTCAAAGTTCAACAGTTTTCATTTCATAGCTCTGGAAAAAGCCATAGACCCTTTCTGCAATCCATATACATTCTTACTAGTAAAGGAACTGCGTTGGCAAGTTCAGCTCGGAGCAGATCCCCCCTGGACTTAACGTAGACCTAAATATCAAATGTATCTTTAAATGAATAAGTTAAGCCCTGTGATATGAATGTGATATGACAGAGGGGTACATTGAGTGAGTGTGATTATTTGACTGCTGCCTCACTATGTCTCGACGTTCTCTTTATTATCTTTATTTCTTCCTTGACATATGAAGTAATGCTATATTCTGATAGTGTCAGCAGGCATGAGAGATGATGCTGTGTTCCAGAACAATTTAGTGATTTCAGCAGAGTCACTACATTTGATTTACAAAACATGCCTTGTATGTGTATGTGTGCTGGGGGGTCCCCTTTACATTACCGAAACGACACTTCACCGACACGCAGAAGACCGAGACGAAACGACTGACAAGCAAGTTGATCGAAAAGGTGATTTGCCGACAGCCGAAAGACCGACAAGGGTAACGTGTGAGCGTGACTCGGTAGGTGTGCGATAGTGATGGAGTTAGGAGCAGTCAGGTAAGTGTGCGATATTGTGGGATTTTGGGTTAGGGTGTGGGAAAGGTGAGTGTGTGGTAGTGTCGGAGTTAGGGTTCGGGTAAGGTAAGTGTGTGATAGTGACGGACTGTAGTTTAGGGACAGGTTAAGTGAGTTAGGTTTAGAGTGCGGGTAGGGTGAGTGTGCGATAGTGACGGGCTTTATGTTTTAGGGTGGGTTAAGTGAGTTAGGGTGCAGGTAGGTTAAGTGTGCGATAGTGGCAGTCTTTAGGTGTAGGGGTGGGTTAAGTGAGTTAGGGTTAGGGTGCGGCTAGGGTAACTGTGCGGTAGTGTCGGACCTTAGGGTTAGGGTTTGGGTTAGGGTTAGTGGATATGTCATTGAGTGTCATGTGTAGTTTACGTTGTTTGTGTCGGTGTAATTGTGTTCGGTTTTGTGAGTTGTCGGTGTTGTGTGGTTTCGGTTATTTGGGGTCGGTGTTTTGTGTGTCGGTGAAGTGTCGTTTCGGTAATGTAAAGTAGACCCATGCTGGGACATTCCAGTAAAGTACTAAAACTTGCAAAGTCATTGGAATATTCCAGTGTAACACTTGAAACTTGCAAAATCATTGTATTTGGCAGGAATTGCTGTTCCTTCTGGGGTGGGTGGCCAATACCACAAAATGATCTAGCTCCAGCCTACACTGAAAAGTACTGATTCTCATGACTTGTGGTAAACAACTAGGTTATATATAGCTGGGATCCCTGCACTTAGGCTGATGCCTTAACATTGGAGTGGATGCACTGCCCAGGACTGTTTTCCCGATGAAGACTCCTGCCTGACTGCAACGGGGCTTCCCTTTTTTTTAATGTATTGTCTAATTTTCTATTTTAGTTAAATGTAGTTTGCTTAGTTTTCTGCTTTAGTGTAGTCTACTTTTTAATTACATAGAGTTTATTTAATTTTCTGTTTAGCAACAGAAATAAAGTTTGTTACTAAATAATTTCTTTTGTGTTTAGTGAATTATTTTGAATCCTGCTCATTAGGCAATACATTATTTTGGTGTCACGGACAGGATTCGAAAATGTTTAAAAGAAGGTTTATATGTGTAACTGCATTCATTGTTTTGATCAGTGTTTACAGGAGTAGAGCATTCCAATTAAACTGTGGAAACAGATATCCTTGCTTTTGTTTAAATCATGATAAAGTTTACAATTTATAGAGACAACTGGAATGTTTCAGTCCTATTCTTCACAGTAGAATGTTTTTAACAGAGATAAGGAACATCAGAGCTTAATGAAAAACAGATGCCAATGTTAAAGAAACATGACATACTGGGTAGAAAGTATATGTGCTAAGTTTCATGAATACAGTTTTTTTCTTTTCAGGATTTAACAAGTGTAACAGCTCCGTACTAACATAGGAATACATCAGGACTTAAAGGGTTAAAAATTAAAGCAGCTAACAGCTCAAAGGGTAATATGGACATGTCATTAGTGTTAACTACAAGGTTATTAGAGTATTTTAATATTACAGTTTCCGACAGGATGCTAGAATGGGCAGAGCATGACAACAAAAATATTTTTAATATTCTTACATGATGCAAGTAAAGATTACAAGGGTACATTCTAATACAGTCAGAGACTGTGAAAAAACATATAACAGGTGTGAAACGTTTTGAGGCAGTCGCAAGAGGCAGGTTTCAAAGTAAATACAGACAAAATACAGTTCCTGTCACAAAAGTAACATTTCTAGGAATCATTAGCAGACAAACAGGGAGGCCTCCTTCCTAGGAAAGGATATGGGACATTATGCAATTGCCAAAGCCTTTGACAATTCTTGATTTTCAAAAATTCATGGGAAACATAAAAAATGTTAAAGTAAAAGTTAGCACAAGCAGTGGAGCTGATCGCTTCCACCAGTAAATTATATCTTGCTGCAGCACAGAAGGACACACTCTCAGTGGTGCTATTACAGGCTTGGCCATAAGAGGCATCTCTGAAAATGGTTACAAGTTAAGACAGGTTACTTTTTGTAGGAAAAAAAAAAAAAAAACAGTCCCAGCATTAAACATTTTTTTGGCCATTTACGTGGAAATAAAACAGACAATGTTCTCTGGGGTTATAGTTCTAACTCCACATTTAACAATCAGACTTTGCTAAATGACAGTAAAAAATCACAGAAGATGTTAGGCATTTTTCTACAGTGTATGTAAATGGTGTATGTTTCTGGAAGATTGGGAAGTACTACATTGGGTTTGCAATAGAGACATTAAAAAAGGTAGACAGACCAATTATGGTTAAGTTGTCAGAATGCATGTCAGCACAAAGGACTGTGCTAGAAGCTGCACAATATGCATACCTCTCAACCTGGAAATATCAAAAATCTGGACAAGGCCCATGAAAAATAGGTACAAATCTGTACGCTGATTAACATAAAATGTGCATACATAATTAAGTAACCCCGCCCGCTCCAATGGAATTGTGGGATACCAACTTTCAAATGCAAACTGAAGAATAGACAACCAAAATATGGCACCAGAGTCCCCTTGCAGCCATTCCAATGTCCCATTACTTGGCTATTTCACCCAATTTTCCATAAACACTAATGTGTGCATACTGCTTTATTTCTACAATGATTATTTTGATTTAATTTTTACATTTCATAGCACAATGCACACAAACACTAATAGATATCTGCTAAACAAAACAACGCTGTCTCACAATGAAAATATACTTGGGATTAAAACTTTTCTGCCCTTGAAACTCACATTCATTGAAACAGCATTGAAGCCCACACCACATCCAAAGAAAATGCATCTGGCCAGTGATGGATAAGATTGCCTTTGTGCGGTTTTTAAATCATAGGCCCCCGGCTTGCACACAAAACAAGAAACATACATGCATTCTTTGCTACACCTTCCTGACTTTATTAAATTATATTCCTTGTATAATACAGCACACTGGTTAGACTTAAGTTAGAGAGCATTTTGAAATGTATTGTTTGAACATTTTTCCAGTAGGCAATGAAACAAAATGCATGAACCAATAATGACAAAATTGTCCAATTCAGAACATTTCCATCACAAAAGTCTACTTCCACACATGATACACACACTGGGACACAAATTTGTCCCACCAACAAGTCCTATTGATATCACAGACTAGGTTGAGGTCATATGTATGGGTTGCTCAAGTGGAGCTTGACTTGCGGATATGCAGCAGTCCCATCAAGGTGGGGGTCTGAGATTGCTTTGTATGCCAGACAGAAGTCACATCTAAGGAGTCTGTATGAAACTGACTAGAGGGACAGGGCTTTTAGCCTATCTGTGTAGGGTAGGTATTTGTAATGATTTGCCTGTCTTGGTATTCAAACCATGCACCTATTGCATGCATAGCCAGAGCTCTACCCACTATGCTAAGTCAACCTCCACCTCATGCTGGCTATTCTTCACTACAGACCACCAGCACCACATATCTTACATGAACCCCACATTTTTTACACTAAAGATTAACAGAAGTATCTGCCTTTCTTAAAGGAATACTGAAGTGGTGGACCCCTTGACTATATTTCCCTCTCTCATCACTACAATCTCTCTTAGCTGCTAAGCAGATGCTGAAAAATAAACAATGTTAGCATAAACAAAAAACTTATTTGTAAATACACATTTGGTTATAAAAATCATCACCTGCATAATTAAACAAAAATTATAGTCAAAGGTGCATAACAATGCCGTGGAAACTAAAAATACTATGGTAATTCCCATTTTGTAGTTCTCTATTAAATCAGAAGTGCAACTGGAATTCACAGATTGCTATTAAACAGTTTTGAAAGTCATAGTACTATAACTAGTATGTGTGATATCGGACAGGTCACTAGATGTTATCCCAAGCCAGGCAGATAAAAGGCATGCTGGCCCACATGGAGTTTCATAGTAAATTTATTATTAAAATTAATCCAAACATCTGTCAATATGCATTCAATGTTGCAATGAAATGCAACCTCTGTGCTAAGTTCGCTGTTACAGAAGCATCTCGAGTATTGACAGGATATTCTTAATACCACAGCATTTACTATGACCACCTCTCATGTAGAGAGAGATTATTCTCTCTGTTTTTTTCTAAAGCAGGACAGCATACCCACAACATGGGGGTGTGCGGCACACAAAGCCAAAGAAGAAACCAAAGTTAGCACTCAGTGTTTTAGAAAGCACTAGCTTTCAGTATTTAACCAAAACAAAGTACCCATCCACCCCAAACACAGCCACTACGGTGGTTGTGAATGACATTCTCCACATACCAACTGAAAATCATTCAGCAACCACTGCGTGACAGAGGGAAGTATCAAATAAGTTGAAGTTGCAGTGTAAACAGATAGAAGGACCAGTATCACAAGAATAGAGGCAGTTGCTACTGACACCCCACAGTCTGAAATGTAACAAGTAACTGATAAAGCTCCTATTACTTCGATATTTTCAGCAAAGTAAAACAAAATAAAGGTCAACACTCCACAACACTCCCTCCGGTAATCATACTGCCATCACGTCATCTGCACCTGTTGAACTTTTTCCCTGAACTGCAGTAACTTTCCATTCACAAATAAACAACTGTGCAAAATTAAAAACTACTTATCTTACCATTGCTAAACACCGCACAAAAAAAGAAAACATCAGAAGGTTCGCCACTGTTTTAAAACATTTTAGACGCAGTGAGTCTTCTGTTCAATAACGACTCGCAACCAAAGATAATGTTTCTCCCAGCATGAAAACACTAAGAATCCTACCCTTCCTTCACAGCAGAATCAATGCAGCAGTGAGTCGAGTCCTCTCTGTTCAATAATGGCTCGCAAATAATGCAGCAGTTTAACGGCTCCCTTCAATACCGGCAGAATGTCCGTATATTACAAGTAGCATTCTGTTCGCCCAGCCAGAATGCAAGCTCCATATTTCACACAAAGAGAGGCAACCAAATATAATGCAGTGGTTTAATGGCTCTAACAGAGACAACCAATGATAATGCAGCAGTTTAATGGTGTAATGCAAGCTCCGTATATCGCAAGCAGCATTCTGTCAACTTAAGTGCAGCCAAACCAAAAGATAAATGTTTCCCCACTCTCCATTTGAACAGCCAGGATGCAAACTCAATTCCGACAGGCTGGCTGACTGAGCTGACATTACCACGTATGTGATGACGTCAGCTCAAAAAGAGGAAAAAAATAAAATAAAGAAAAACTCGGAAATGAAGGGGTGCCACTCGGGAATCATGGCACCCCATTGCTTGGACCCCAAAACTTTGTAAAAACCGAGTAATTCAGGACAGTTGGGAGGTATGACAATATGTTTTGCAGCATTTACCTCCAGTAAATATTTACTTTGACAGTGCTTATATAATAAATTCTCTGAGACTACTTATGGCAATGTGGGTTAGAAGAGAGTTTGTTGATAGTACAGGACTAATTCAAAAGTACAGGCTGCAGGGACAGTTCAGTATTTTAAACTTAAAAGCAAAGCATCAACAATGGATAAAAGACCTGAGATTCCTATTATGCAATGCGTAATATGTTCACCTAAGACGCACCAGATAGAACATGCACAGGAAGTTATATTCAGGATTGAGCTAAGATAGGCATAGGAGGGGTGGCGATGTTGCATAAAAACATAGCTCAGATATCTGTGCCTGATAAATTAAAAACATAATACTTTTTAAAACAATTCCAGTAATGGATTCTCCTGTTAAATGGGAACAGCCTTTTGCTCAGCTATTATTAGAGCAGTGACAACATGCTTGGTTTATAGATGGGTCAGTTAAATATGTAAAAAAATAGAAGGTGCTGAAAAGCTGTATCTTATAATCGTACTACTAAAAAAAAACTAAAAGAATTAACTACTATGGGTAATGGTAAGAGTAGTCAGTATACTGAGCTTTGTGCAGTTTTTCAGAATTTGAGGCAAGAGACACCAGAAACATTTCAGGTCTATATTATATGTTTGAAGTCTGAAAGCTTCAAATCTCATATGATCGACTCCATATGAGCGAAGTTTTCAAACATCGAACATAAAATATAAACAAACTAAAAATAAAAAAAAAAACGACCTGAACGCTCTATGCAGGGGGGCAAGCCCCCCTGCACCCCCCTCATGGGGGCTGCACCCCTCCCACACACCCCCGTTACTTAAATATACCAACTCCGAGATCACACTACATTGAAGTGAAGGGAAATATTCCCTACGGCGATCTCCATTGAAACGTTTGAAAACTTCGCTCATATGATGTCGATCATATGAAATTCAAAGTTTTCAAACTTTGAACTTGTAATATAGACCCAAACATGTCATATTTATACTGATTCTTGGTCAGTAGCAAATGGACTAGCAACCTGGTTTCCTACATGGCAAAAAATTATTGGAAAATTCATTCTAAGGAAATTTGGGGAAAAGAATTATGGCAATCAATTTGGGAAATGATAAGTCAAGGTACTGTGACAGTTTATCATGTTGATGCACATTGTTCTGCAGACTCACTAGAATGATGGTTTAATTCTGTTACAAATGAACAAACAAGAATTTCAAAAGTTAATACACAAGATGATTCTGAGCAGATGGGGATGGCAAAATGGGCACATCAGAAATGCGGACATCTGGGAAAAAAGCCACTTACAGGTGTGCACAAACAAGAGGAATTGTACTTTCTTTAGACTTAATTAAAACTTTTATATTACAGTGCCCGGTATGTCAGCATACACAACAAAGGCCTATACCTCATAGAGTTCAGGGACATATAGGATGAGAAAAGTTACCAGGACAAATATGGCAGATTGATTATATTGGTCCTTTACCATCTAATAAGGGCAGTCAATACATATGTACAGCAGTAGACACTTATTCTGGATACCTTATTGGTTTTCTGTGTCAATGAGCATCTCAGGTAAGTACTCTAAAAACATAGATTTGATCATTCTGTATTATGGAATGCCTTTGCAAATACAAAGTGGCAATGGTTCTCACTTTAAAGGCAGAATAGTACAGGAATTTGCAAAACAGTATAATATTGAATGGGTGTTTCATATACCCTATTATCCATAGGCAGCAGGAGTAATTGAGAAAATGAATAAATTACTTAAAGACCAGTTAAGGAAACCGAAATGGTAATCTGCAAAACTGGAGAAATAATTTAAATATGGCATTACAGATTTTAAATAATAGACCAGTTTCAGAAACAAAAACACCATTAATAAGAATGTTAACTCCAGCATTGCAGATTAAACCATGTGACGACAGAAATAATCACATATTGGGAAACTCAGGCAGGTGCATTAGCTCCTACTAGAGCCACACCTGAGACTGCAGGACTGAGCCTATATTCGATGAATGCCTACAAAATACTGCCATGGTCAGTTCAACTGACCAAGACCGGAACTGAAATTCAAATTCCAACAAAGTATTTCGGTTGGATAGTGCCTCAGTCAACACTTGCTTTGAAAGGTGTTCAGGTTGTGGATGAAGTTACTGAAGCAGATTACCAAGGGGAACTTAAAATTATTTTGTTAAATACTTCAGATGAAAATGTTCATGTATGAAAAAAGGATACGTTAGCCCAAATATTTATTTTACCTGTGTTAGGCGGCACAGTTACCACAGGGCAGTCACCGCCTGTTGCTGCCTTTGAGAGGAAACATATATCCAGTATGCATGAAATCAATTCAGGTGCAAAAATATGGGTCCATGAACCCAATAAACAACCTGAACAAGCAAAAGTTATTGCTACTGGAAATGACAATATTGCTTTAATTATTAAACCAGGAAAGGAAAAATAGAAATATGTACCAGCAGATTCATGTTATTTGCAAGAATAATCATCCTACTTTTTGTATTTCAGATTCAAACTCCAGTGTATGCAATGCTAAGTGTTGATGTTCTCAATGTGCTGTATGGAGTCCCTTTGGCAGAATGTGTAACACCAGGAGTAAAAGCAACCAGAGTCAACTCAACAGTAATTTGGTGGGGATAGGTTGCTAGTGCACAGAATAGGACATAAGGTACTTTTACCTGCCCTGCTTGACAAACATGTTCTACTGTTAATTTGAGTTCCGAAGGAAATCTAACTATTTGGAGGGTGAGAAGGGGCATTTGTATGTCCAACTACTGGATGACAGACCAACTACGGTAACAATCCAAAATTACATGGACATAAAATGTTGCAATTGTAAATATAAACAGACATCAAAAAATTATTACTTTTGTCAGAATGGAACTGATGTTTATAATGCATCAATTAACATGTGGAACATTACTGTATTATTTTGTATGAATGCAACTCCAATCATAAATAGAAAGGCATGGGCTTCACAAATAACTGTATTGAATCACAATCCCAAAGCTCGTTTTGACCACATAATTAAAGTACCTTCTATGTGTAGATATGTAGGACAAAAATATCAAAAGACTGGGTTACATTTTAATATTACTTTTTCAAAATTAGGTAAGCGCAGGCAGAAATGAGCATGGTATAGTACCTTATTAAGAGGTATTGGCATGGGGTTAGGAACCTTGAATGCAATTGATGTTAAAGTTTTAGCTAAAATTAAAGCTGTGGGTCAAAATATTTCACAAATTATACATTTACAAGCTCAGTGGGATCCTACAGTTTGGCACACACAAAAACAGCTTGTTAGTTATGAGAAAGAATGTTTAAATCAATTTAATGCTTCTGTGGTTTTCAATTTAAAATTTGATACAAATGTCAATAGGTTTGTAAACTGGACAGCATGAATCTTACAGTCTTTTTATGTTTCAATGCAGAAAAGTCTTGTGCAGACCAAATTAATGCTTAGGAATGAACATGTCTGGAGATAACTGTTTAACCAATGGATACCTAGTACTAACTAGATAAGGCTGTTTTCTGAAAAAACAAAATGTACAGACAACTTTTGTACAGGGTATATTATGCATTATAATGTCACAAATGCAAAAATGATGTGTCAGTTTGTAACCTTGCCACTGGTATTTGGACCTCCTTCATATCCATTCCAATACTGGTTACCCCATTTAGAAGGGAACTGCACTGACTTCTCAAAAAGAACACAGAAATTAGAACATTGTACTAAAACAATGGATGGACTCATCTGTAGACAACATTCCTCTATATGGGGATGGGAGGTTGGCACAATGGTTAAGATGTTTACCTTACAGACAAAAGGTGGAGGGTTTGCTTCTCACATGGGGTAAACTGACTAGGCTTAAAATGGCCCACAAGGGCAGTTAGCCTAGAACTAACCTATGAACCTATATATATGAACCATGTTAACTTCAGCATTCCATCAACATCTGTAAATAGAATATATTACCCCCTACTTTTGAGATGTTCATAGAGTTAGCACCACAGTTTATATGTTTAGTAACAAATCAAATGTTGTCATATGCCTTGAGAAATCCTTTTGTAGGTTGCCTAGGTAATGTAACTCATTTGAACGGGCATAATAAAACTTATAGTGTTGTTCATCTGAGTTCAGCATCCTGAGTGGAGCTCGCAGTTCAGTGAGAAAGAGGAAATTAACCCATTTCCTCACTGTAGTGTGATGTCGGATTTGGTATACATAATTTGTAGGGAGTGTGCGGGGCTGCAGGGGGCTTCCCCCCTGCAGAGTAGTGACAGAAATGTACCGTTGACAGTAGAGTGGAATGGTATATTAAGGTGTGTAGCATGGGTGAGTGATGTCACCATCTGCTCTATTGAATACATTGAACTATGGATGTAGATGTATTCAATTTTGCACTGACTGCTCTTTCTATAGTACGAATTCAGCATTTAGGGTTGACATTGTGATCAGTCGACCAATGTAGTTTCATAGTTTCAATAGTAAATCATATGGGTCCAGTAACTAAACAGATGTTCAACAGGAGTGCAAGATCAACAATGGGGGAATAAACCCTCTTCCCTGGGGATTGTGTGATCTTGGAGTTAGAATATATAATTAGCAGGGGTTGTATAGGGGTGCAACCCCCCCCCCCACATGAAGGGTGCAGGGGTTACCGACATGCAAAAATAATGCTTCTTTGTGAGTTTTTTAAAAAAGTTTTGCATGCACTGAGTTTAATTCTTGGTGCATACATAATAGCATGTTGACATGCTTAATGTTGATCAATTTATTTTGACATTATGTACGTCACATTAAATGATATTCGATAAATTTAAGTATATATATATATATATATATATATATATATATAAATATATATATATATCTACACTGTGGTAATTTTCAGTGAAATGCACTAATGTCAGCATCTGATTTGTTGTCATGCTTTGTTCAACAGAACAAGATAGTCAACAGGTGTTTGAGATTGACATTCCCCAGAGTAGGGGAATATGGCCTTATCCAAGGAATTTTGTGATCTCAGTATTATTGTATATAGAATTTGACTGCTCCACGGTTGATCCTCAAAGCATGTGCAGAATCATCTCGACATTTTGCTGTTGACATTACTGTGGCAACCTTTACAACATTGATATTAAAAGACTAGATATACACACGTATACACACACACACACACACACACACACACACACACACACACACACACACACACACACACACACACACAGAGAGAGAGAGAGAGACAGAGAGAGACAGAGAAAGAGCGAGTAAGAAATTGGATGCAGCCATCATTCTTTTAACTCTACAACATAAAATGTTATTGCAAACAGTCAAAAATAGTCTGCTGTAATGGGAACTAAAAAATTGCTCCAAACTAAGACCAAAAGGCACGGACACCAAAGGTTAGCACTTTCATTCACTTTAATATGCTGTGAACTTCATCAGAAAAACACTCTAACCACCCTAAAACAGCATTTAAATATTTAATTAGCAGTCACATGACTGAATAATCATAGTTTAAAAAGAAAGCTCATTTTTATAAATGTAAAAAAAATACATGCAAAAATCCATATAGTGGAAATAGTAGAAGTAAAAAACATAATTAAAAAGTTTTTTGTACATTCTAATAGATGTCATAAAGTGAAGTTTTAAAAAAGTTATAGCTTAGTTTGCAAAAAACACTTTATGTTAAT
The DNA here is from genome assembly GCF_019279795.1 of Protopterus annectens. Taxonomy (NCBI): domain Eukaryota; kingdom Metazoa; phylum Chordata; order Ceratodontiformes; family Protopteridae; genus Protopterus; species Protopterus annectens. The sequence goes on along the minus strand of NC_056741.1, from coordinate 897,412,296 downwards.
GGTGTCATTTAGACCTGGTGCAACATCTGCACCCAAGTAAATTTGCCATAAGGATTCTTTGCATTCTAACCAGGTTTTATAATCACCCGAAAAAGTTTCTTGACTGACAGTATCTATCACTGAAAAAACAATTTTTTTAAAGACAATACAAATACCAGAATGTTTTGCCAAAGCATTGGTTTGTTCTTTTTTTTTAATTGCTAAAAGATGTTCATAAATACATCTTTTTAAACACCTAGTAGTCTTTCCTATGTAATAACTTGGGCAGGATAAACATTGTGTAACATATACTACCATTTCACTTTGACAAGTGTAATATCCTTTGGCCCAAAAAGTTCTTTTTATGTGACTAAATTCCACTGAAGATGTGTTACTGATGTACCTACACTGTCTACAAGAATTACAAGAATAACTACCTTTTTTCTGAATGAGTGCACTTTTTATGTCAGTTTTGTTTTTGCAACCCTTTTCTAATAAACTCTTAATGTTTGTAACTTTTTTATAAGTAAACAGAGGTTGCAGTCCTATAATCTTGGCTAAATCTATATTACCTAGTACAATTTTCCAATTGTCAACTATAATTTTTCTAATGGTCCACATCTCATTAACTATAGGAAGTGGAAATGAAAATGTAAAGCTGTTGTTCAAATTCTTGGAGTGGTCACTGATACCCTGTCCTTCATTCAGTGCTTCAAACTGGGTGTGACCTCTCAAAATTGGACTTGCCTTGCTGTCTCTTAACTTTAGAACTTAATTGTCTATTTGTTTCAGCCATAATCTGTCATAACCTCTAGCCTCAAATAAAGTTCTCAAAGTCTCCATTTCTTTTGTAAAGTCAGTATCTGATCTAGTTAATCTACTGAGTCGAATTAGTTGTCCTTTGACAACACCCTTTTTCATATGAGGAGGATGGAGGCGGTCTCTGTGTAGATATTGGTTGGCAAACACTGGCTTTCTATAAATGCTACTGATGAACTGTTTGGACTGAAAGTCAAATGTCAAATTTAAATCCAAAAAGTTAAGACTACAACCAAAACCACCAATGGTGAACTTTATGAAGTCAGTGGAATTGTTTAAGTCAGAAACTAGCATTTCGAAATCTTCATAGCTACCTTGCCAAAGAAAAAAGAGATCATCAATGTAATGGTGATATATCAGTATCCTATCAAACAACCTGTGCTTAATAAGAAAATTATTTTCCCAATTTGTCATCACAAGGTTAGCAAAAGCAGGGGCAACTCTAGCCCCCATAGCTACTCCTGATGTTTGTTTGTACAGTTGTTCATTGAATTTAAAAAAATTATTATCAAGAACAAGATCCATTAGTGCACAAACAGTGGTCTAAAGGGGGGATTGACATACAAAAGACTATATTACAGCAATGGAAAAATGTTAAAAGACAATGATACATATCAGAGGGTAGAGTTGTCCACTATTAAAAATAGTTATCTGAAATTGGACACCTTACTGTTTGACATGTTTTGTCAAGGAGAAATAGATTATCAAACTTACGTCTATTTACAAGTTGAATTTCCCAAAATGTCAGTACTCTTTGGTATTCCAAAGATACAGAAAAACAATGTCAATCCCCCTTTTAGACCAATTATATCTGCAGCAAAGTCTAAGACAGAAACACTGTCCATTTGGTTGGATTTTCTTTTAAATCCTGTGATGCAGGCTTCGAAACATTACCTGAAAGATTCATGGCATTTATTAGAAATTCTAAGGGACTTTAGCCTACCAGATAGTACTTTTGTTTTTGCTTCTTTGGATGTAGTTTCTCTTTACACCTGCATTGATCAGGAAATTTTTGAGAGAATACTTAACTACAAATACTGATTTTGACAATACAAAGATAACTACTGTTTGTGCACTAATGGATCTTGTTCTTCATAGGTTCATAGGTTCATAGGTAGATACTAGGCTATCTGCCCTAGGGTATTTATAATCCTAGCCAGAGTGTATTTGGCTTCCACCTCCCTATTAGATTAGCCTACTGTGCCTCTGTGAAGTAGGTCACAGAAGGTACCCTTTTAAGATTAGTTTACTGTGTCTCTGTCTAGCAGGGACACGGAAGAGATCCCAGGGGTGAATTTGCGATTTCCCATCCACGTGTCCAGATTTCACTTGAATAGGGTCAGTGAGGGGCTATGTCTAACATGAACTGGGATTCTATTCCAGAGTGAGGGGAGCCTCTGGGAAATGAATCTGTCCCTCCAGCATGTCCTATTTATTTTTGTGCTGAGGTTTAGGTCCCTGGAGCATGTAGCTCTAAGGGACTTGGATTTTTTGAGGTGGAGCATGTCCATTAATTTTGGGTTTGACATGGCTTTGTATATCAGGCATAGATCGCCTCTGAGTAGGAGGTAAGCAACTGAGTAGAGCTGGAGTTTCTTTAGTCGAGCTGCATAGGACATCTGTTTGTAGCCCATGATCCTCTTGGTGAGGTACTTTTGAGGTCTCTCCAGTTGCTGCAGGTGTCGGGTAAGGTACATCCAAAAAGGGGCATTGTATTCAATTATGGGCCTAATGAGTGACGAGTAGAGGGGCACAATGACCTCTCTTGATCTAGATGTGAACCCTTTCGTGATAAGGTAGGCTATATAGAAGGTCTTTCTAACTACTTTAGCAATGTGATTATCAAAAGAGCGATTACTATCTAAGTCGGTCCCCAAATCTCTAATTACTTCTTCCATACTTAATGGATTACCACCTATGTGGTAATTTGTGGGCACCTTGTTTTTCCCAAAGGGGATGATTATGTACTTTTTAGCATTTAGCTTGAGGCCGTGGCTCTGGCACCAAGCATCCATCTCTGTGAGACCCTTTTGGAGGATGCTTGTGTCAGCTGGAGATTCGATTATGGCCCCAGTTTGCAGTCATCTGCGAACTTTGTCAGCCATAATCCCCCCGTGTTAGCCTGAACCTCAGAGAAGTATATACTGAGCAAGAGAGGTCCCCGAACTGAGCCCTGTGGGACACCACTTGTAACTGGTTTGGATTCGGACATGGCACCTGCGATTCTAACCATGTGGGTTCTATCTCTGAGCCAGTTTGCAACCCATCTTGTGATATAGGGGTTGATATTTAAGCTGGTAAGCTTATTTATGATGCCCAAGTGCGGTATTGTGTCGAAGGCTTTTGTGAGGTCCAGGTAGGCTGTGCAGACTACCTTGCCCTCATCTATGGCTTTGGTAACTGTTTCAAAGAAATCAACTAGGTTTAAGAGGCAAGATCTGCCCTTAACAAAGCCGAATTGGGTAGGGTCCAGTGTCTGGAGGCCGCCAATGTCATTGTTTATGAGTTCCATGATAATACGCTCCATAGCTTTACAGACCAGACTAGTCAGGCTTATGGGGTGATAGTTTCTGGGGTCCGCTGTGGCACCACCTTTGTGGAGTGGGACCACTGTAGCTGTACGCCATTCTTTGAGTACATATCCTGTAGTAAGGCTAAGTTTGAACAGTGACTTAATGTGAGGGTTCAGTTCTTCTTGGAGCTCATGTAAGACACAGCCTGGGACACCGTCCGGTCCCATAGATGCTGTGTTTTTTACTTTGGAGAGGGCAGCTTTCACCTGTGCATCTGTGATGGCAGGGAGGTTACATTCAGTTGGGATAGGCATTTGCTCCTTTGGAGGGGAAGGGGGGGAGAAGTTTGCGCTGAATCTGTCTGCCAGGATGTTGGCTATGTCTGTAGGTTCGGTATATTTTGGACCGTTATGCAACAATTCAGAGCATATCTGGGAGTTTCCACCCATGTTCCTGACATAACTAAAGAAGGCCTTGTGATTATCTTTAGTGTCTAGGGCAATTTTTCTTTCGAAGCTGGCCTTTGATGATTTTATGAGGGATCAAAGTTTCTTGCTAATACTGATCAGAGATGCCTTCCCTTTTTGGGATTTTGCTCTGTCATGTCGTAGCTTCCTCCTTCTGTTGTATAGCTTATTTATGGCCAGGGTCCACCAGACCAGTCTCTTGTTTTTGGAGGAGTGAGTCTTGGTTTTATTTGGGATAGCATGATCCATGCATTCCTGCAGATGCTCATAGAATGCATTTGTAAAGGATTCTGCAGATTGGGCTGTATTATCCTCTGGCCCAGGGGCTTTGAAGGATTCCACCTCAGTCTTGAGAAGTGCAAAGTTGGCTTTTGAGAAATTCTTTACAGTGATTTCCTTGGCTGGGGGTGGGGACGGGATATGGATGTCCAGGGAAATTTGTTTATGGTCTGATCTTACCAATGAGGGGTTTACCTCTGGTGTGGAACATAGAGTCCCCATGTTGGTGATGACCAGGTCCAATATGTTGTTCCCTCTTGTGAGAGTGGTGACCAGTTGTAGCATTGCGTTAGAGTTTATAAATTCAAGGAACCGTTGGGCGAGGGTGTTTGGGCTTGAGTAGTTTTCCCAGTCAATGCTTGGGTAGTTGAAGTCACCCAATAACATAGTGTTTGGAGAGACCTTCATATTCTCCAGTGTTCTCAGGAATGCCAAGTGGGGTTCCTGTAATAGGGAGGGTATTCTGCAGCAGGCTACAAACTGAAAGGCAGTTTTGCCCGCTGTTAGTTGCTCATGGATGGTTTCCAATGCTTCGTGCAGTGCCAATAACCTGGAGGTTTAGGTATCTTTGATGAATATAGATTCCCCCCCTCCTTTTGTGCTTCGGTCCGAGTTTTGGGGCCGAAACACATGGTATGAGTTATAACCAGGTAGTGCTGGGGTGCTCTCAGGAGCCTTGAACCAGGTTTATGTTACTGCACAGACATCAATTTTCTCCATACTGAGGAGAGCCTCGAGTGCATGCATCTTGAGGTTTAGACTTCTGGCATTGATTAGCATTACCTTTAGTTTTTTTATCCTTGGGTTGTCTATGGAGGTGGGTTTGTCCTTTGAGCCTTGCCTAAAAAAGGCACTATGGGGGTGGCAAGAGCCTTGGCCAGTATACAAAAGCCTTAGGGTGACAGGTGCAAGCCGTCCCTAGTGAAGCGACGTGGCTTTTTGTGCATGCCATCCCAGGCTGACAGACACTGGATCCCCTTTGAATGACACCAATGCTCTAGCCAATTGTTGAAACTGATCATTTTGTCTTTATACTGTGGCGTCATTCTTGGTGAGGGCAAGATGCTACTCAAGGTCAGGGTCATACCAGCCTGGGCTACATGGTCAGAGAGCTCCTCTATGTCTCTTTTCATGTAGTCCAGGGAGGTACATCTCAGGTCATTCACACCAGCATGGACAATGATGGAGTCATAGTTGTACTTGCTTTGGAGTGACCTGTGTGCTTGCGTTATGTGGTGGATCCTGGCACCCAACAGGCAGCTTACAGTGACCTTCTCCTTGTTCAGTCTGGTGAGTGGGACGTCAGTGTGCCAGACAGTAGAGTCCCCTATAACAAGTGTATTTGGTGTGTTTGGCCTTAAGGGCTGTGACTGAGAGGCACACTGATTTTGTGAGATATGTGATTCATGGGTATTGTTGAGGGGTAGCTGTTGCTTAAATATCTGCTTAGGAGGTCTTTGCTGTTTAGGCAGATTTTTATTTAGAGCCTCCCAGTATGTTTTTGTGTGTTTATGTGTTGGGTATGCAGATGCAATAGGTCTGTGTGAGACTGGATTTGTGATGTGGGTGGTTACCTTTTCCTCCTGACTGACTGTGCCAGTCTTGGGTTGAGAGAGCTCTGCCTCCAGTTTGGCTGTGTGACTGCATCTCTCACATGTATTAGAGTTTGTTGGAAGGAGGAGAGGGTTGTCTGTGTACATAAGGCAATTGTAACATTGCCTCAAAATTCCCAGATTCACCAGCTGGACTGGAGAGTAACCTTGAAACTGACCCTTGGACATACCAGATTAGTATAGGGAACTGTTTTTTTACTGATCAGATTAGGGAAGGGAACTGATTTTTCACTTGATCAGGAAGGACCAATCGGGAGCCTAATACTTATGAGAAGTCAAGGAGGGTGTAGTGCTTTAGTTAGTTAGTGTTTCCTTATAAGAGCTGAGCAAGTGTAGGGCTTTAGAAAGAGAATAGAGTGATTACTTTGAGAGTTTGAACAGTTCTAAGGGAAAAAGTGTAGAGCAGAATTTGTGGAGCCTGGAATAGTTTAAACGCTGCCCGATGCTGCTCAGTGCGCAAAACCACGCAAAAAGAGAGTTGTAGGGTTCTAAGAGAGAGAGACAGATCAAGGAGTTTAGAATTGACCCAAAATGGCCAATAAAACTACAGCTTCTAGGTAGTAACCACTCCTCCAGGGACAGGCAGGCTGTTCAGTGTTAACCACTCCCACTGGTGAACACAGAGACTTCCCTTTAGCCCAAGCAAGCACTGGCCTTCTAGAAACTTCCAAACAGTTCAGAACAACAAATCTGTAACTGAACTTTCTTAACTTTCAGAAAGTGGGAAAAAAGCAAGATTTTTTTTTTCTTTTTGTTGTAGTTTAAAGGTAGCAGAGATACACAAGCAGCAAAATAATCACAACAGTGCAATATATTTTTTAAATTCAATGGACAACTGTACAAACAAACATCAGGAGTAGCTATGGGGGCTAGAGTTGCCCCTGCTTTTGCTAACCTTGTGATGGCGAATTGGGAAAATAAGTTTCTTATTAAACACAGGTTGTTTGATAGGATACTGATATATCACCGTTACATTGATGAGCTCTTTTTTCTTTGGCAAGGTAGCTATGAAGATTTCGAAATGCTAGTTTCTGACTTAAACAATTCCACTGACTTCATAAAGTTCACCATCAGTGGTTTTGGTTGTAGTCTTAACTTTTTGGATTTAAATTTGACATTTGACTTTCAGTCCAAACAGTTCATCAGTAGCATTTATAGAAAGCCAGTGTTTGCCAACCAATATCTACACAGAGACCGCCTCCATCCTCCTCATATGAAAAAGGGTGTTGTTAAAGGACAACTAATTCGACTCAGTAGATTAACTACATCAGATACTGACTTTACAAAAGAAATGGAGACTTTGAGAACTTTATTTGAGGCTAGAGGTTATGACAGATTATGGCTGAAACAAATAGACAATTAAGTTCTAAAGTTAAGAGACAGCAAGGCAAGTCCAATTTTGAGAGGTCACACCCAGTTTGAAGCCCTGAATGAAGGACAGGGTATCAGTGACCACTCCAAGAATTTGAACAACAGCTTTACATTTTCATTTCCACTTCCTATAGTTAATGAGATGTGGACCATTAGAAAAATTATAGTTGACAATTGGAAAATTGTACTAGGTAATATAGATTTAGCCAAGATTATAGGACTGCAACCTCTGTTTACTTATAAAAAAGTTACAAACATTAAGAATTTATTAGAAAAGGGTTGCAAAAACAAAACTGACATAAAAAGTGCACTCATTCAGAAAAAAAGTAGTTATTCTTGTAATTCTTGTAGACAGTGTAGGTAAATCAGTAACACATCTTCAGTGGAATTTAGTCACATAAAAAGAACTTTTTGGGCCAAAGGATATTACACTTGTCAAAGTGAAATGGTAGTATATGTTGCACAATGTTTATCCTGCCCAAGTTATTACATAGGAAAGACTACTAGGTGTTTAAAAAGACATATTTATGAACATCTTTTAGCAATTAAAAAAAAAAGAACAAACCAATGCTTTGGCAAAACATGCTGGTATTTGTATTGACTTCAAAAAAAAATGTTTTTTCAGTGATAGATACTGTCATTCAAGAAACTTTTTCGGGTGATTATAAAACCTGGTTAGAATGCAAAGAATCTTTATGGCAAATTTACTTGGGTGCAGATGTTGCACCAGGTCTAAATGACACCATTAACATAAAGTGTTTTTTGCAAACTAAGCTATGACGTTTTTAAAACTTCAGTTTATGACATCTATTAGAATGTACAAAAAACTTTTTAATTATGTTTTTTACTTCTACTATTTCCACTATATGGATTTTTGCATGTATGTTTTTTACATTTATAAAAATGAGCTTTCTTTTTAAACTATGATTATTCAGTCATGTGACTGCTAATTAAATATTTAAATGCTGTTTTAGGGTGGTTAGAGTGTTTTTCTGATGAAGTTCACATCATATTAAAGTGAATGAAAGTGCTAACCTTTGGTGTCCTCGTCTTTTGGTCTTAGTTTGGAGCAGTTTTTTAGTTCCCCTTACAGCAGACTATTTTTGACTGTTTGCAATAACATTTTATGTTGTAGAGTTAAAAGAATGATGGCTGCATCCAGTTTCTTACTCTCTCTTTCTCTCTGTGTGTGTGTGTGTGTGTGTGTGTGTGTGTGTGTGTGTGTGTGTATACGTGTGTATATCTAGTCTTTTAATATCAATGTTGTAAAGGTTGCCACAGTAATGTCAACAGCAAAATGTCGAGATGATTCTGCACATGCTCTGAGGATCAACCGTGGAGCAGTCAAATTCTATATACAATAATGCTGATATCACAAAATTCCTTGGATAAGGCCATATTCCCCTACTCTGGGGAATGTCAATCTCAAACAGAGATGCTAGAAAGTGCTAACCTTTGGTGTCTGTGTCTTTTGGTCTTGGTGTGGAGCAGTTTTTTTAGTTTTCAAATGATTTTGTGTCTTTTCAAGTTTTTTTGGAGTCTGCTGTAAGGGGGGTAAGAGCATAGATGGCCAACTGAGAGCAATGGATTTTGAGAGCTCCTTAAACTAGTATAATATAGGAAATTTTATTATTTTCAAGTTTAAAATGTCAGAAATCTATAGATAAACTACTAAACTACATAAATATCAATTTTGGTGGAGATATACAAAAATTTTCCTGTCAAGTAACTTGGATATATATTGAGTCACTGACTATGAACAAGTCAAGGAACTCTCATCAAGATGCTGCTTTGAAAAAAGAACTGCAATTGATGACATCTACCTTACAGGAACTATCTTTGAAGATGGATGGCTTTAAAAATGACTTAGAAAACCTCAAATTAAATTCTGAAAAACAGACTGATACTCTTAAGGAACTATTACAGCAACACCATACAAAAATAACAAATATAGAGACTTGTCTAAATGACATTGAAGGGAGACTCAAAGAGGAAGAATTCCAAAAAGAATTTCTGCTTAAACAGAATACATGGCTACTTAACAAAATAGATGACTTAGACAACAGGGAAAGGAGAAACAACATAAGGTTCTTTGGTCTGCCTGAAAACACTGAAGGTGAAGACATTATTTCATTCTTAACAACCTGGATTCCTGAATTTTTAGACTTGAAAGAGGGACTTTCATTTGGAATTGAAGGGGCATATAGAACACTGAGGAAACCTGCTTCTAACTCAACAAATACTCCACCTAGATCCATAGTTATAAAATTTCTTTCATTTCTGGACAAGGAACTAATATTAAAATCACTTGGAGAAAATCACCCTTAAAATACAATCAAAGCTTGATAAGGTTTGACAATGAATATTTTTCATAATACTAGAACAAAGGAAAAAAAGTTTGGCCAATAATAAACCTGTTGAATCAAAACAACATTAAAGCACAGCTGGCCTTTCCATCCAAGATAAAAATAAATTTTGCCAATGAGATGAGAACCTTTAATGACTTAGAAAAAGCTACTATATTCATCAAAAACAACAACATAGTGTCTATCCCCAGAAGAAATGGAATGGATGGCCCCTACTCTTAAAATAATAAATAAACAAATCCTTGGACTGATGCTAGAAAGAAGAAACAAAAAACTGATTCCAAGATAGCTGTCCCCCCCCAAAAAAAAGCTCTTACAACTACATTTCTCAAAAGTATCAGCTGATATGGTACATAACTTGTCATCTGTTTTTATTTAAAAAAGGAGGGTTTCTTAAACAACTGAGAAACAATAATGATTTATTCAGAATGTTCAAAGAGTACAATAATTCTTCACAAACAAAGGTAGGTCAAGATGGGTCACTATTTACATTATATATAAGCCAATCAAAGCAACATATAATACAAACATAGAAGTTTATATTCCCCTACTTGAACTCAGTGGATACTTATCTTGTTCATTTTTCATTAATTTTACTTATAATAATTTAAGTAATTAATTAACTAATTCAACAAGGTACCATTCATCAGAGTTCAGACTCAAATGTAACAAATTAACATAATACATAATAGCAGTAACAGTAGAGTGTTTTGAAAAAAATGCTGTCATGGAGACTAATGCCTTCTTTAGAAATGTCATGTATATCCTGGTAAAATTATAGTAGCAAGCTCTTAGTACAAATGTCATCATTATTCTGTCTAAATATAGTTAATATCAATTATGGCAGGTATCACAACTACAAGTGCTGTTTGATCAACCATGATGTGGTGTGCGTGGATGCAGCTGTGTCTGGTAGCTAGTACAAATGTCATTATTATTCTGTTTAAACATAGTTAATATCAATTATGGCAGATATTATAGCTTAGAGTGCTGTTTGATCAATGCTGATATGGTGTGCGTGGATGCAGCCATGTTTGCCAGCTAGTGCAAATGTCATTATTATTCTGTCTAAACATAGTTAATATCAATTATGGCAGGTATCATAGCTTTGAGTGCTGTTGGATTAAGCCTGAAATGGTGTGTGTGGATGCAGCTGTGTCTGGCAACTGTTGTATATTACTGTTATCTCTTGTTGTGGCAGCTTGCTGGGAGTTTTTTTTTTTTATCTGCCTGCTCTTCATTCTTTTCCTGGCTGCTGCCTCACTGAAAGGGAGGGAATTTAGGCTTGAAGTTGCAGTGAAGTGAAGCTTTGCTTCAGGTGCATCGCGAGCCTCTGGTATGCAGTGCAGAGACACACACTAACAGAAACAGATGGTCCCAGGTTGCTGTGGTAGACAATAATTCTTAACGGCTCTGAGGAGCCTCTAAGATGATTCTCATCAATGAAGTTTTTGGTTTAAAAAAAAATTATAAAATGGTTGTTTTAAACCGCATGTACACATATTGACGGTCTCCCAACACTTCGTTTAGCTCATTAAGTTGATTCTTAATTAAAAAAAATAAATAAATAATAAGCACAATTTTATATTTAAAATGTATTTTGGTCCAAACACATTAAGGACTTACATAAGAGTGGAAGTCTGAGTTATTGTGAAAGATTAAGAGCACTTGGTCTTGTGCAATACCCTTTGCAGTAGTCTGGGGGGGGTGAGCTTCTTGGACATGTTGGGCATATGAGGATAGCTGATTGTAAGGGTGTTTGGGGTTGCTGGGAAGTGCTAGAGAGTCATCAGATTTCCTTCATGGAAATATATGTGGGAATGGAAGGTGTGTTGAGTGGTTCACTGGCAGAGTGGTCACTGCATGGAACAGGCTGGTAAAATGGATCAGGACAAATCTTGGTTTGGATATTTTAAGAACAGTCTGGACACACACCACATGAACTAGTGAATGGTATTCTGGCAAAACTGGATGGGCATTGTTGTCCGTGCTAGAAGTACTGATATGTGTGTATGTAAGGATGGAAATATACTTATAACAAATAAGAAACTAGAAGGGTCTCATAATTTAAAGTCTGGGATGGAAATATACTTATAACAAATAAGAAACTAGAAGGGTCTCAAAATGTAAAGTCTATGGACTGCATAAACATGCTTGGAAGGAGCTAATAATAAAAATAAGCATCACAGCTTGTTGTCTCTCAAATAACTAAACGACAGCCAAAAAACACACACAATAGTTATGTAATGTATGATTTTAGTAAATCTAGACATAAAATATATAATCATCATATAAGATGAAGCAGTCTGATGAATTTAGATATTAAAGAAAGAATTTAATAACATGGGCTTGTGTATAATACTACTGTCTTAACTTGTTATAAATGACATACAGTACATTGAACATCAAGGGGGAAGCATGGTGATTTTCTTATATAAGTAAATGTGCATAACAAGTCATGTAATTCCTTTAACTTGAATTGTAGTTTTTGTAATCCACCTTGACCATATATAATACTTAATTTGTTACCAAGGTAACTTATGTTTTATACATGACATCAAACTGACAAAGTTGTTCAAGGGAAACAATTGAAGCCTGCACTTGAAATGCCACAGAATGATATTCTGAATTAATACTATTAAATTGACAATAGAGACTCAGTTTAATAACATGGGCTTGTGTATAATAACACTACTGTTTTAACTTGCCATAAATGACATACACTATATTGAACATCAAAGGGAAGCATGATGATTTATGTGCATAACAAGTCATATAATTGCTTTAACTTGAATTGTGGTTTTGTAACCCATCTTGACCATACATCATACTTAAGCTGTTACCAAGGTAACTAATGCTGTATACATGACATCAAACTGACAAATTTGTTCCAGGGAAACAATAGAAGCCAGAACTAGGAATGTCACAGAATGTAACAATCACATTCTGAACAAATAGTATTAAATTGACAATAATCACTCAGTTTAACATTTGCTGATTATACAAAATAGAATGTTGCCATTTAAATCTAAAAACTTTCAGTATATGCCATAAAATGGCAATTTATGAAGATGGAAAGGGAATTTGTAATCATTAATCACAATAAGTGAATTTGTTGTTTTTAACCTATAATTTCACTCATTTTATAATAAGAAATGACAGATATGAAAATCCTTATGTGTAGAAAATGGGGGGAAGAGGGATGCACTGATAATTAAAATTCACTAACTTCCATCACTGCTTACATAAAACAAACTTGATGATTTAAGTAAGTTTGCAACAAACAAAGTGATTACTTAAATGCTGGCAAACAATGAAATATAACTTCTGATATATCCAGTAAAATATATTGTATTATAAACTTTAGGTATAAATATTATTATCATCTATTTATATTAAGTAATATGTTTTAAAAGACTTCATCAATAAGGGTGAATATGCTAAATAACTGATTGCTATAATCTTTTACTGAGGTTTTATATATGCTACATCTATTTTACTATGATTGAATTGCTTGTCATCTATCTTTCATGTAAATATTAATTGCTTGTACAATAAGTAGACATTTATATTGTATTAGAATTCTGTCTAATCTACAATAGTACTACATCTATTCAAAATAATATAAATATTGCTTATTCCTATTACAAATATTCTCCATACGATAATTCAATTTATGAAGATCAGCTGTTCTGGATTGTCAAGGTATGAGTGATAATCTGATGGACTTAGGTTTAGCCATCAGATTAGGAATGATTTTCATTCCATGGCTAGTGTGGATCATAGTTTTGTTAACATTTATTAATTTAAATTTGTTATTTCACAAAAAAATTTTTGTATGCCTGACCAAAACATTTCTTTATTGGTAAACACTCAAAGTATAAAACTGATAACTTCCTTTAAAAGCTCAAACATATATTTTATAGCTATTAGAGGAAAATGTTTAATAGTCACAATAAAACAAAAATACATAGTCTAAATAACCGAAGATGGATTTAACTTTATTTTTTTAAATACCAATGGCTTAAACAATCCTAGCAAAAGATAAAATCTACTGAAATATTTAAAACCGAACAAAGCACAAATTTTCTTCTTTCAAGAAACTTATTTCAAAATAAATGACAATTACAAATGGAACCGAAAGGAATATATGTTACTGGCACAATCCACTTATAAGACAAAGACAAAAAGGGGTAACAATTTTATGGAAAACAAATGTGATTGACCCAGAAATCATTTATAAGTATTTAGCTAAAGAAGGCCTTATGGCATTAGTAATAGTTAACTATGATAGCATAATATGGACCCTAGTCAAGCTATACTGGTTCCCAGGCATTGGAAAGGAACTGTTAAAAAACACTTGGATTTCATTTCCAATAATTATAAAGGCAACTTAATATTAGGAGGAGATTTTAACTCTATATTTGATATTTCTGAAACTACAAATAAAAGACCACTGCACACATCTGCTGTATCAAAAGCTTTAAAAAAGTGGGTAGAATCATTTCATCTTGTAGATACTTTCAAATTAAAAAAAAATAAATCTTTGTTGTTTACCCATCAAGATCACAGATTTGGTACCCAAACTAAAATAGATGAAATATTTGCTGCCATGACTTACACTCTAAAATCATTAATTTCTGAATCACTCCCTGCCCCTTTTCAGACCACAATTAATTGATACTAAAACTTCAAAATGAGTACAAACCATTAATCTTTAACTCCAGAATTCCGGCATATATAACTAAAATTAAAGAGCTCAAACCCTGGTTGTTATCTGAACTACAGTTCTTCTTAGATATGAATTATACCACATAGATAAATAAAATGATATGGGACTCATTAAAAGCTTACATATATGGTAAAACCGTAACTTGGTATAAAAATATCAGAGAATGGGATTCTAAATTATTAGATCTACAATCCAAACTTTTGTCAGTAAAAGCTGAAATAAATCTAAATCATTTGGAGATGAAAAAGAAAGTAGAAGTATTAAACAATAAATACAACAAACGTCTAACATATAAAACTAGTTTAGCTTTAGAAAAACTAAAAATTAATACCTTGGCCACTTCTCCCAAATATCTACATAATTTATCCACAAGAATTAAAATACAGTCAAAAGCTAATAACATTAAAAGTGTCTTCAATGAAAAGAAAGGGAAAAATGTCTCAGATATAGGTGACATTCTTGATGCCTATAGAAATCACTATATAGAATACTTCCTAAAAGAAAATATACATATTGAGCAATTAAATATAGATAAAAATTTTCTAATATAAAAAATACCAGAAAAATTAAAACTAGATCTGCAAGCACCCATATCCTACAAAAATTACAGATACAATAAAATAGGGTAAAAATAATAAAGCTCCGGGTATAGATGGCATAATTATGGAAATATATAAAATTTTTCCTCTTCCATAAAACTCTATTAGAAATTCAGTCACAAGCTTTAATACCACCCTATTGGAGATATTCCTTAATCACACCAATCCTAAAGAAAAACAAATCCCCAAACCTCTGTACCTCATATAGACCTATATCATTATTAAATGGTGATTAAATATATATTTATGTGAATATTAACTAACAGAATAAAAATACCACTATCCAAAACAATAAATAATGATCAGACTGGATTTATATATCATAGACACACACATGAAATATTAAAAGGTTAATTTCTTTTATAGATCATGTTAATAAAGAAAATAAAGAAACACTCATAATTGGCTTAGATATAGAGAAAGCCTTTGATTCCCTAAATTGGGACTTCTTCTTCTTTCGGCTTTTCCTGGTTAGGGGTTGCCACAGTGGATCACCTGTCCACTCATGATTGGCAGTGGAGTTTTACAGTGTCGAGTTGCCAGCCTGGTGCCCAACCTTCCACAGAAGGCACACACTCACACCTAGGGCCAATTTAGAGTGTCCAATCCACATACAGCATGTCTTTGGGATGTGGGAGTAAACTGGAGCACCCGGAGGAAATGCACACAACCACAGGGAGGACATGCAGACTCCGCACAGAAGGCATTCCAGCCGAGGATTGAACCGGAGAACCTCTTGCTTTGAGGTGGCATTGCTAACTGCTGCACCACCGTGGCAGCTCAATTCCCTAAATTGGGACTATTTATTCAAAATCCTAATGCTATTTGAATTTCCCGAATCCTTTGTTCATCTCCTAAAGAATATATATATATATACAAACAATTTAGCATATGTCAAGTTAGGTCATTTTACCTCTGAATCTATACATATAACAAAAGGCACTAAACAATGATGGCCCATGTCACCGGTTCTATTTGCTCTGGCTATTGAAATATTGGCAGATTCAATTCATAACAATATAAAAATCAAAGGAATAGATGTTTATGAACAATACAATTCTAAAGTAATGCTATTTGCTGATGACTTATTACTAACATTAATACAAAAGAGACATTAGAAGAATTAGATATATTAATTGACAAATTTCACATGACTTCAGAACTCCATTTCAATAAATCAAAATCATTTTTATTTTTAAATAAAAAAAGAACTGCAGACTAAGGGGATCACAGGGAAACAAGAATATACCTTAAAATATCTAGGAATTGAGTTATGCAAGGATATTAATGAATTAGTCTCAAAAAACTACAATAATATCATCAATAGAATTAAAATCTCTGTGGAAAATGGAACAACATAATATTAACATTTGAAGATAGACTACAGTTAATAAAAATGTTTTTACTGCCCAAGATCCTATATATAGCCTTGGGAATAGAACTGTTACCAGAAAGGAATATACTTAAAGAACTAAATTCATGTCTAATAAAATTTTTAGCGTTTCCCAAAAGAGGATTAAACTTTCCTGATATAGAAACATATATAAAAGCATCAATATCTAAAACCATCTCAGATTGGATAAGTTCAAATTACTCTGCAAATTTCAAATAGATAAAAACAATTTGCCATGGCACATATGTATTAGTATGCAATATAACATAACTAAACCAACTAAAACTCGTATGATTAATTATTACATTGACTCATTTAGGAAAATGATTAATGCAAATATAGATTTAAAAATCTGGTTTGATCTTTTAACATCATTTATAATCACAAAGAACTTTCCACATAAAATAGATAGAGAAATTATTAATTCCTGGGAACAGAAAGGATTTGTTTGTTGGCTCCAATGTATCAAAGAACTAAAAGTTGTAGATATGCAAGTAATAAAAACAATATACAGAATTCCACAACAGGACTGGCTAACTTTACAGAGTATTCTGTCATATTTGCAAGATTTTAAGTAGAATAATTAACAATTCTTCATTTAAAGAAATACTTAATTTATGAAATACATATATGAAATCATATATAATGACTTTGACATGGGAAACAGTATTTCAAAATTTTACAAACTATTGATAAACTATAAAACAACATCCAAAAACTCATATTGGAAATATATACCAAAAGGACACTCAATACAGTTAACTGAAGATATTAAAACAAATATCTTATCATCGATAACATATACATACTTTACACAATAATGGAAAGTTTTTAATTGAAAATGCTTGCACAAAGCATTCTTAACCTCAGACAGAATCAGTAAAACTAGTTCTTCCATAAAAGGAATATGCTGGAGATGTGAGCAAGTACACAATGCAAATTGGAACCACATTTTCCTTGATTGTGTTACAATTAAGCCATTTTGGGATGGTATTAATACCTTTCTACAAGCTTTATTTAATGAATCATTTTATTTAACTAAAACTCTTGTATTATTAAATGTGAATGAAGGTCCTCATTTGAATAGGTCAAACATGTATCTAGTATGGACTCTACTTGCTATTTCAAGGAAGTGTATAACAAGAAGATGGAATAAAAACACAATACCAACTTTGGAAGACTTCTACAGCCTACTGAAAATGACACCATTAATGGAAATTAAAATTAAAGAATTAAGAATTTATCCAAAGCCATTTATCAACAACCCTTGGGGAAAAGTCTTATCATTGATTGACACTATACAATAATTGATCACAGACTCTGATAATGGATCGGACATACTTTTAAAGTAACTGTATACATTAAGATCTGTTATAGTGTCAGGCTAATGTAAATAGTGTACATAGTTATTTAAGATATCCAACAGAGTAGTGCCCAGTTGGCATTAGCAACACCATAATCTCCACACAGTATTTCCACATTATAAAGTCTTTATTCCTTCACAAAAGTTTAGCGCTTTCATCTCTTGTGCAACACTCTGGGACTTTTTTAGAACTGATTAATAGAATGATGTCACCTCCTTTTTATACAAAAAGTCAACCAACAATTAACATAAATCAGCAATTGAATATTCAGATGTTAAAGCAACATAAACCTTAAAATCCTTTGACCACCCTCAAAACCCAGTAAAACCACACTACCACTGTTTTAAAAGTCCCACATTTAAACACTTATAAAAAATGTGTGGAATACACAACCCTAAAACTTTAGAAGAACATAATAAGTTGTGTTTTTATGAAATGATAGACAATGAAAAAGTATTTGTTTGTTAAAAATTCAGGGCTTTCCTTTTTAACACAGGTAACAAAGATACATAGTCATTAAGTCCTGGTTCAACAACTGCATGAAGTCTTGTGATCCAATAAAATTCTCTTAAATCAATTTGGAGTTACCACCAGCCTCCCCTTGTACTGTGTGGAATCACTCCCAGAATTCCAAATTTGAATTTTGTTTCCCTTTGACAAGTGAGTGTGTGCCTGTATAAGGAATTCTTGATATTACCTTTAGCTATGGCATACAGATGTTAGTATATTCTAGATCTAGATTTCCTCTCTGTTTTACCTATGTAACAATTATTACATGTTTGACAGATGGAAATATAAATAATACCTTTTGTCTTGCAATTACCTCTTTGTAAACTAACCCCTTGCCTCCTTCCATTTAAATATACCACATCACTGTCAAGGATGTAGGGGCATTGGTTACAGTGACCACACTTAGCTGTACCCTTAATTAACATTGGTCTTGGTACAGTTATGTGTTCCATAAGATATCTGATATTTCTGCCTGTTTTGTATACAAAACTTGGTGCTTGTCCTATAATGTTGAAAATATCCACATTATCCTGAAATATGTTCCACTTTATCCTAATAATGTCCTTAAGGGTTCTTTCCCCTTCTCCATATGGAATGACCATACTGGTGTTATATCCAACTCTTCCTATTTGTTTGTTGTTGGAAATTGTCTCACCACTGTAAAGCAATGGTTTATATT
Organism: Protopterus annectens; assembly: GCF_019279795.1. Lineage (NCBI taxonomy): Eukaryota > Metazoa > Chordata > Ceratodontiformes > Protopteridae > Protopterus > Protopterus annectens. Next base: position 897,393,612 of record NC_056741.1, on the reverse strand, counting down.
TGGTCGCTGACCCTTCCACCATTTCTTTGATAATCCTGCCAAAATTTTGTTGGGATATCCCCTAGCTTTAAACATATCAGTGACGCCTTCAACTTCACTCAAGAAAGCCTCTCTGTTGGAATGCATTTTTGCAGCTATCATGAGCTGTCCTTTGAAAATGTTTCTCTTGAAATGTGGGGGATAACGACTTTGAAAGTCCAAATAACTATCGGAAAACGTTTCTTTCCTGTGTATTTTTGAAAGGAATGTTTTATTAATCCTATCTTTAGAAATGGTCATGTACAGATAATTAATAAATCTATCTGAGTGATGTGATGTGAATTTAAAATATCTACACAGTTGATTAATAAATTCTGAAACCCCCTCAAGGTCCACCTGGTCATCCTTCCAAAAAATAAAAATGTCTCCAAAAAGTGACAATATGTGAACCAGTGTTGTTTATAAACATTGGTGAACAAATACTTCTTTTCCCAGGAATAAAGGGCCAAGTTGGCATAAATGGGGGCACATGTTGCCCCCATTGCAACCCCTTGGACATGCCTATAATCTTCTCCTTCAAATGTAAAGTGGTTACTTGTGAACATATACTCCATAACTGCCATAATAAAATTAATCATGGATTCACTTAATCTGGTTAGTTTCCTAATGGCGTCAAAAAATAGGTCTAACCCTTCCCTGTGGGGAATAGAGGTGAAAAGATCCACTACATCAATAGTGAAAAAAATACAGTTATCAGAGTACCATCTTTCATTAATCTTAGACAAAAAGTCCCAAGAGTCCATTAACAGATGGTCAACAGAAACCACAGAGTCTTTCAAGATTCTATCCACAAAAGTGCATAAAGAATAAGTCAAGCTATTACGAGCTGATATGATAAGCCTAAATGGGGGCTGTTGGATACATTTATGCACTTTTGGAATACCAAAAGCTGTGGGTATTAGGGGATGTTCTGTTTTCAAAAAAATGTGTAATTCCTCTAAAATCACATTCTGAAAAAGGGAATCATCAAGGAATAGTTGCTCCTTTCTGTGTGCCAAAAATACCTCATTCTTTGATGAAACCTGGTATTTATCAGTGTCTGAAAATGCCATGGTAAGTTGGTTGACATAATCTTTACTGTTAAAGAAAACTACCCCCCCCCCCGGTGCCCTTGTCAGGCTTCATAATTCTAACTGAATTGTCAGTTCTAAGTTGGTTCACCAGAGTTAGTTTAATCTTGGTGAAATTGTGGCATTTTTTACGTCTATACTTATTAAATTCACTGTAAATATCACACTCACATGCCTTTTCAAAAGCTTGCACAACTGGATTTAATTGGGGGTTAAAACAACTTTTCTTTTTAACTTATGGTTTTCCAGATCAATTTAGCTTTCTGGTGTATAATTTAAGTTCAGTAATGATGTCTACTGTATCCAACCTGAAAGTGGGTACAAATATGAACCCTTTCCTAAAAAATAGAAAAATAGGTTGCATCAATTTCATGCTCTGAGTAGTTATAAATGTTGAAACTTTCCATAGAAAAACATTTGCCTTCATGGCCAACCTTGATGCCTTCCCCATTACTTTGATGGTCTATCTGTGTATGTTCCTTATTCCTCCCCTGTTCTTGCCCCTGTTGTTGGTTCTTGGTGAGTGTGAGTTCCCTAAAAATACTTTCTGCTATTCCTATTTTCTATACGCTCAGAACTCCTCAAGGGTGGGTAATTTGTTTCATATTGGTTTTGTGTTTGACCGTAACTAATTTCCCTTTCATCATAGAACTCCTCATTAAATACTGGATTTGACTGTAGACCTTCCCCAGTGTTCTCATCTTCAAAATGAATATTTGTTTCAGCCCCTAAGAACCATCTGGGCATAGGGTAGACTTGCTTTTTCAAGTAATCATTGTCATCTCATAACTTTTTTTTACTTTTATGCTCCAAGTTGAGCTTAACACTACTCTCTACCCTGTCAAAAATCCGCTCGTAGTGTGCAGTGTTAACTTCAAACAAGTCGTTCATGAGTAGTACATTCATTTTGTCTAGTTCTTCTAATAAAGTTTTAATACATCTGTTGTTAGTTTTAATAATAAAATCAATTAATTCAAGACCAAAATGTTCGAATAAAGCATGTAGCTCATCCAAATTACAGTCACTAGCCACCATTCCGTTAGGAAATTTAAACATTCTAAGTCCTTTGGGAACATGCCTCTCTTTATAACTCTCTTGTAGGTGCAAATTATTGCACTGAATGCCATGTACCTTTTGCAACAGATACTCAACGTCCTTCATTGTGGCATTAAAAGTTTTAAATTCCCATCCTACAGCTTGCTGTAAGTCCATTACAGGAAAAGAAACATCCCTCTTAATCCATTCTTTGAAGTTCCTGGGTGTCTTATTAAAAGGACCAGCAACAGTATTCTCCCCTGACCTTTGTGTACATAAATGAACCTCCTGCGTATCATCAGAGAAGTCACCCTGGTTACAAGCCTTAAATTGGGAGGAACCGATTCTTTTCTCTGGAATTCCCCTTGGGTGGGGCGATTGTGTAAACCCAGTAAAGTGTCCAACCTTTTAGTTAAGTAAGTGATTTGTTGAGATAAAGTCAAAATGGCTTTTAATAAATTGACACCATTAGAGCCAGCATTCACCGGAAAAGTGTTGAAAATAGCCTGTGTTTGATAAATAAAGGCAGGTGACCTCCCTCTGGTCTCGTCAGTGGTACAATCCATGGTACCGATAGTTCAGTAACGTGAAAAAACAGTCAACGGTGAGAAAAACTAAACGTTAGTTGCAATAAAGTGGAGAAACAGTCTGTATTCACCTGAAATCTCCTATTTCATATAGTAATAATAGTTATTTAAGATGTTATATGTAAATACTATGGAATTCATTCAAATGTAAAATAAAAAAGAAATTTGAGAAAAAAAGTCTGCTGTAAATAGTGATAGGTGGAACTTAAACCTTTTAAGGGTCATCACTTTGACCAACGAACAACAAAATAAAGGACTTTACACTATAGAAAAGGAAATATGTGAATGTTAAAACACAAAGTTTTTTTTTTCTTTTCCTGCCTTTTCAGACTTTGCAAAACAAAGCAGTCAAGAGCTATTTTAATGGGAGGATTTACCACTGCCAAAAATTTCTCTCAATAGTTTTAAACAAGCAAGAGTTCTCTCTCCTTTCCTCTAATACTTTGAACAGTTAACACTTCATAATAATAATAGCAACTTGCTTTTTCTCTCTTTCTGCAGTTGATGTTTTAGTGGTCAAACACTTTCATCCTTTCTTTTGGACCTGACGCTAGCATCTGTGTTTTAACAAAAATGGGCAAAAGGTCAGTCACTTCTCATTATATTCCTTTCTGACAGGTGGCAAAATTCAAATGAGCAACACAAATAAACAACAATTTCTGTTACAAAGCCTTCCTGTTAATGAATGGGGATGGGAAATTAACATAAACATTTTTGGTTTGGACAAGCGATTTAACAGTGCTATTAGTTTTATGCCACACACGGTTTCTTATTGAAAAATCAACATGCACACAGTTCACTAAACTCAGGTAAACAGTTGGCACAAAACTTTGGATGAATAAAAAAAAGTATCTTACCACTGATTCAGAGAGGCAAAACAGGATTTCTTTCAAACTTATAAAATGAAAAGAAAATCTCTTGCAGCTAACTCAAACTCTGCTGAAATGGCTAATAAATGAACCTCGATGGAGGAGTAAGAAAGACCATAGAATAGTAACTGACACAAATATTGTAAAAACAGGGGATAATTACCCAGTGAATGGGTGTTTCTTAAGTTGTTGGCGCCAACTAGAAAACACTTTCCATTTATTCCATTTGTTAATATTTTATTTTCTAGTAGCAAGCTTTCTTGCCTCCATTAGTAACTGATGCATGTCCTCAGTAAACAGGTGCCTAAAGGGAATAAAGGCCCTCTTATTCAGGTAGCCAATTTAAGTTGATTGGGATCGGGGTGCATCAAACATCCCAACTCATGTGTGAGTGGATCCAATCCATGAGGAAGCTTCTGGTAATTGCCCTTGGCCATTTTCAAAGGAAGGTAGAACCACTGTTGCATGGGCCAGAAGGGAGTCACCACAATGATTTTGGGGGAATTCAACCTGAATCTTCAGAAGTATCCTGCATATCAGTGGAAAGGATGGAAAGGACATGGGAACATTCCTGTCAAAGGAAAAGAAAAGGCATCTGTCTTCCAAGCCTTCTCATATGGGCTCCTGGAGCATCTTGCCAGCTGATAGTGTAGGAAGGAGAAAAAACAGGCCTACTTGAGAACTCCTCAGACAAGGATCAAATCTTGAAAGACCCCCCCCCCAATCTAGTTTCCATTCCAAAGGGTCTGCCCTTGTCCTGCTCAACTTGTCTGCAACACAATTTTGGTCTGCCAGAATGTAGGATGGTGGTAGAGTGAGATTGTGCTATGAAGCTATATCTGAAGTTAACATGGCTAGTCTGCAAAAGAGGTATGACCTGTTTTCCCCTTGCTTGTTGATGTACCGCATGACTGTGGTATTGTATGTAACAACTTTAGGAGGGTCTTGGCACCAAACATAATTCAGAGAGTTGAGTCTCTTGATTAGGTCAAGCATCTCTTTATATTTCTGTGCTTATGTCTGTCCTTGGTGTCCCACACACCTTGCACTATTTTCCCTTCTGAAACTGCCCACCATGAAAAGTCTGAGGTGTCTGTGGTGGCTGACTGCATTGAATCAGGGAGTGAGATGGGGAGACCTGGACTTCAGGAGATTTGCCATCTTCACCAAGTGACTTCTTTTCTGACAACCCACAACACTAGGATTTGAAAAGACAAAGGATGTTGGTGCTGAAACCAAAGAGACTTCAAATAGTGTTGCATCTTTCTCATTTTTACTAACCAACTTCACAAATCCTGTCCTCAGTCTTCCCTCAAACAGTACCCAGATGACTCCACCATCATTTCTATCACTGACAGTCCCACTGACCTACTAACCCTGACACAAACATCTTTCACCCTCACTGAAACATGGCTTACTAACAACCAGCTCATACTATTTTTATTTTATTTATTTTATTTGCAGTTGGTTTACCAGGATAGTCCATTGGGCCAAAATGAACCTGTTTTCAATTGAGTCCTGGGGAGAAAAGCTCCAAAATAATCTAGGTTACAGTAGGTTATTAATGATAATTATACAAAAATTAAGATTCACTTAATTTCAAATAGTACAGGAACATTAGGAGTAATACAGACTTGTGATGAAACTTACAGATGATACAGACTAACAAGAGGAATATTGCAATGTAAATACTGAGAAGTCATTGTGTATTAGGAAGCATACACATTAAGAGGTGCAGCCTAGTGCATTTTTTGGAAATACCATAGGAATAATAATAATAAAGTATGAGTTGGGGGAAAATAATAAGGAAATTGCTGGTGTAAACAGGGGAAAGGAGGAAGATGGACATTATCAGTGTTAGTTATGCGGGGTGGGAACAAGAGCACTCCCACTGGGATACTAGATGTGAATGAAGAGATTTTTTGAAAATAAAATGGTTAAACCTAAAAAGACAAAACATTTATTCCTCCCAAAATCCATTTACCATCTTAAATCCTCATTTATCATTTCTTCCCTCAACAACACTATGACTATAGCCGAATCACACACTAAACTGCTTGGAGTAATAGTGGACGATCAACTAAAGTGTGACCTTCATGTACTTAACTGCATTAAGAAAACCCAACAAAAGCTTGGTTTGGTCTATAGAAACAAAAAGGTTCCTCACACCCAACTTCAGGATCTCACTAGCCTAAGCTTACCTTCTCCCCAACATCTTTTACAGCTTTCAAATTTTAACCAACTTACAGTCTTCACTACTTTCCAAACTTGAAACCACCTTCAACAAAGTTGCTAGATTTGCAGCCAATCTGCCCTCAAGATCACACCACTGTCACACGCTCCAGAAACTCAGCTAACTAGAGTTTCCTAACCAACTCTTATTTACCTAACTTCTCATTATCCATACTATTTTGAATAAGCCCTCCTCTTGAACTAGCATTTCCTCACTTGTCTCTCTCTATAATCCCCCCTCGATCCCCCAGAAGCTCTCACCAATGCCTCTTACAAATTCACAAACCTAAAAAATCTATTGAACAGAATCTCTTCAGCTACTTCTCTGCTCTTGCATAGAAAAAGCTCCCCATGAACCTTAGAAACATTTCCTACATCCATAAATTCAAGAAAACTCTCAAAAGGTACCTTAATAATACATGGATTCACCTCTGTAATCATCCCCCATGAACCCACCCCTTTCTCTATCACTGTCCTCTCTATTCCTCCCTTCCCTACTACCATAACTCACTTAACTGTGTTATGTAAATTCATTCAAAATTTTTATTGTATATTTCTTTGCTATGTTTTTTCTTCAGTGTTATAATGCCTGTTACTATATTGTACTGCGGAGCTTTATCTATATTTGTTTAACTGTTTTATTGTAAATCTTTCACTGTATTTATCTTCAATTTTGTAAATTTTCTTGCTTACTTGTACTGTGCAGCTTTTCTCCCCAGGCCTCCACTGAAAAAGGGCTTTTGCTCAGATGGACTATCCTGGTTAACAAATATCAAATAAATAAATAAATGTGGAGTCTTGCCAGGGGTATCATGGGAATCACAGTTACCATGAGACCAGTCTTGAGGTATTCCCTGGCAGTGACCAAAGTCTCAGTGGAAAACCTTTGAAATATATTTTGATATAGATATAGATGTGACAACCTGCCACTGGACCAGTAATCAAGGAGCCTCAGTCCTCACTACTGGCACCAGTGGGGGACGTACACTGGAAGAATAACAAGTGCACACACATTATTTCCAGATGCATCTCTCTGCATCAAGTGCAATTTACTTTAAGACCACACAGAGACCACAATCAGTCCTGGGCTGGTTTTTCCCTCTTTCTCCAGATCCCCTAGTAAGACTCTCCACTGGCACATCTATAAAGTTGAGATCTCAGCTGTGTGGCCAAGCCAAGACCTCCAGCACCCTCTCTGTCCAACCAATGCTTTGTGACCCTGCCCAAGTAGATAATACACACAGTCTTTGAGGTTTGATTTATACACACACACACACACACACACACACACACACACACACACACACACACACACACACACACACACACACACACACACACACACACACACACACACACTCCTGGGAAAGGCTGGCACAGGTTTACTAGCTATGCCTCCTTTTGCCAAGACTAAAAGGTAGTTATCACTTCCATCAGCCAACTTCTTATCAGCTACTTTAAGGCCCTTAACAAAGGGTGCCCAATCTTACCATGTAATATTAATATTAATACGAATGGCAGTTTGACCAAGAGCAAGGTTATTAGGAGTATCCCACACAGTGTCACCAAATAAATATGCAAGTACTCTTAAAAATGAAATATCTCTAGACAGATCAACCACAATGAAAGGTTTAAATATATTTAATAATAAATAATAAAAAGAACAAGAAAATTGTGTATAATTACAGTGACATCAGAGTTCAAAATCACAGGAAATATTTAAAACAACATTGCAGGACAGTCTCAAATAAATAAAGAAAAATATCTAAACTAAGCTTTGCTATATTACTGACTATATCCAAGAGAATTATACTGTTCCCTAGAAACTTGCTTGATCAGAGAAAGGCAGATGTGGTGAATGGTTCTTGTCAGGTCCAACACAGAATACAGAATGCTCTGTCTCACTAAGAGACTTTCTAAATTAATATCTGAAATATTACTGCTGGGATAGCTTGCAGAATGACATCATTTCTTGTCATCTAACTCTATCCTAGGTGAAATCTCCACTGCTGGAATCTGGTAGTATTTAGCATCTACCTGTGAAAATACATAGACTTCAGATCTTTGGCAGATGCTGGATATCATAAAACAATTACATTCTTCCACATTTCAAGACTAGTAATTATTTCACCCTAAGGACAATGCAGAAAACTTCTCATAACAGACTGTCTCTCTCTGAAGCTCATTGAAAACTGAAAGATGCCATCTTTTATTGCATAGGCATTAAGTAATTTAATTTCAGCCATTTTTTCTGAAGTTAACCTCCTGTATTCCAGTTTTCACTGTTAAAATACTCCCCGGGATTCATGAAGCTCAGCTCAAGGCCGGTGTAAGGCCTGCGCCGGCGGTGCAGTGAATAGTCGGCGTAGCAGCGCCATATGCATAGTAATGAGTAAGCGCCGCAACCACAGACACGTGCGTAGGGCACGTGAGCGAGCCCAAGTAGGATGCGTCTGGAGGCGTGGCTAAGCTGGCAGGCGATGAGCAACCTAAAGTGCTGATTTCCACAGGCCGCCCATAATAGTAACCGCACCAGGCAGGGCCCGTGGAGAATGAAACGCACGTAGAGTATGCAACATAGTACCCGTCCCAACAAAACGGAGAAGCAAACACAACCCACGAAGCCCTAAGTGTACCCGTCCAAGGAACAAAGGATACGCGTAATACCGTGTCCGTCCCGCAATGCACTGTCAGTGGGCATACCCAGAGAAGGTGTACCGCAGCATGTCAGCGTGCCACACCGACATAGAAGTAGCGACATGGGCATGGTCACCAGGGTCACCAACTGTCCCACTTTGCTAGGGACAGTCCCTCATTTGACAGTTGTGTCCCGCCAAAAAATCGAAAAATGGCAAATGTCCTGAGATTTCCGGACAAAAATATTTCCCCAATATACCTTTAATAGTAGCATAAAACAATTATTTTGTATTTGAAACACATACATGGCATAAGAAACAGAATAAGCAACCCAAATGCTATGAGAATAAGTGTTTATTTTGGCAAAAAAGTGAAGTTCTTTCATCTCTACTTGCTGTGGGTATGTGTCGTCCTGCAAAATCCGATGTTTCCACAAAAGATGTCCCACTTTGGGCATTGGAAAAGGTGGCAACCCTAATGGTCACCAGCAGTAGTGAGAGTACGCAGCCGGGTAGCCGTGTCGACATAACAACAAGAAGGAAACAAGATACCCTAAACACAGGCAAACATGTGCATAACAACATGTACCACACCCAGCAACGTGCTCGTCGCATACACAGGACGGCGTATGTCTAAGCGTAATATCCAGAAGCAGAACCCATGCATGCAAATGTAATACACAATAGCCCCATTATAGCATGTAACCCGCACCCATGTACAACCGTGCACCCAACCCAGCTAGCAGCCTTGCGCAGCTACACACCTACACACAATGGGCATACCTGAAATGTGGTAAGAAGTATTGTCTTAGGCAGTGCCACGCGGGCAAATATGTACCCCACATGTTAACAACCCACCTCAGGTACAGATATGCAAATGGCTGCATGTGAATGTGTCGGCAGAATGTGTACATCCCGCATGTGGTATGGACCCGTCCAAACCCCATAGGCTTGCACATGCCACGGTGCACATAACTGTACATATGTGGACAAGGCGGGATATTCAACCACCGTACCGATGATTAGCTATGCAGACATGTCGAACACATATAGCGGAACATCTGCCTATCAAACAGGACGCCCTAACAGGGTGCCACAGGCACAGAAGGGGAAGGTGGGACATCACATGTTGAGAGTAGCGTTGCCGGACGGCCAAACACCCACGGCCAACGCAAAGGATGGAATAACATGCATATGGCCGGATGGATGTTGTTAGAAAAATATATATATAAACACATATGAAGTGCCAGTTTAGAAGCAAATAGTATATAATGCATTTTATTCTACTTTACAATGTGGCAGTAGAAATGATCTTGCATGTAATTGGCTGAAGCTTAGCTGCAGTGTGATTGAATTCTGACCCTGGCAGTAACCAGTTCAGCAGGCTTATGTCTTTCAGCATTAATTATCTGCTGGGTTAGAGAAAAATAAATGTATGTACATGTATATCTTCCTCCCTTCCACTGAGGAGGATGGCCTTGTGAGCTCTATCGAAGATAGAGTACAACTCCTTACCAGAGAGACAAAGGAACGTATTAAGAAATGACCTGACTATTGTATCCGAACAGTCCAGGGTCCTTGAAAGAGCAACAATTACAGAAGGACACTGTAATTGACCAGGTGCCTTGCAAGGCTGTGTTATTCTCATGGGAAAACATTTTAAAAGCATTACCTCAGCACCTTCGTATGAATAGAATATTGCGGACTATAGTGATGGAAATGCCCTGTGACTGACCACGTCAGTAAGGTGGGCAAAAGCTGATTGTAAACACTATATAAACAAATTGCTTCCTGTATAGAGTCAGACAAAACTCTTATACTTGTACTGTATAGTTTTTTGCCTCCCGGTGTACACTACTAAAACGTTGTGAACCTGAGCTTCCTGTGTTATTGACTGTCATTTAGAAAAGCCTACTGATTTCTACAGTCTGATTTTAACAACTTATTTGACATTGTGGTCCTTCTTAGCTGGAATTCCCTTGGTAAGCTACAGGTCAGAGTGCATGGGTGGTAAGAAATCTGTGCAGGAGAAGTTACCTAAATGGTTCTTCTTGAGTGAAAAGACCTCCGACTGAATTGTTGTGTGTAAAGAGGCTGTCCACTTTCTGATCTGTGGCTGAAAAGCGGAAAACTGGATCCCAAGAAGAAAACGTGCAGTCATAAACGGGAGGCTCAGGTAAGGAGAGTTTCCCTCTTTGTCTCTGTTGTAGATCAGGGACCAGGTTACATTGTGTTTTTGTTAACATTTGTGATAGCAGGTCGAGGACAAATTGAAGTAGTTTTACATTTGGTCATAGATCAGGGGAACACAGAGCAGAGTAAACAGTCATCCTAGACACTACAGTGGATACAGGGAAGGAGATACCACGTGGTACGAGAGAAGGGTTACGTAACAGTCGTTTTGAAGACATGGGAAATCAGTGCACTAAGAGATCGCGAGATCCGCCCTTGACGGATGATGCGAAGTATATGCAATTGTAGAGAGCAGATAATGTGAGATTTTTTGCAAAATGGGTTAATAAATATGACTTTGCTGGTATATTAGACAAAATATCGTTAGTGAAACTTTTGAAACACTTAAAATGTGACGCAGATGGTCAGGCGAAAAAACAGCGACATTTGGGTATCCCTCAAGCACATAGGTGGATTGAGGAAGTGAACCGAAGGGAACAGAAGACTAAAAATGCGAAAGCATCATACTTAGACAAAGAAGATAATAATACAGTAGTAGCGACGGCCCCTCCCCCTCCACCCCCTCCGATACCACATCCAGGATATGAAGCGGGAGGGCAGGCTAGTCCCCCCCTACGTTATCCTGTGGCAACAGAGGTATTACAACAACCATTTGTAAGAGAAGCTATTGAAACTAGATCCCGAACACGTAAAACACCTAGGGACACTCAACTAAGAAGAGAGTCACTAGAACAGAGTGAGGAAATCTGTCAATTAAATGAAGTACCGAACCCTCAGGCAGGACAGGAAGGCCAGGACCCAACTCCCCTAGTGTATAGACCGTGGACACCGGAAGATATCCGGAAAGTTACAGAGGGAATTCCCCATCCACAAAGTAATTATGAAAAGTTTATACAACATTTACAAGGTATGCAAATGAGTTACCACTTAAATGGGGAAGAAGTAGAGAAGGTGATTAGACAAATAATAGGTCCAGACTGGCACATGGTTTGTGGCGTCTGGAATGCTCGTGACGCTAACTTAAACCACTCCCACATAGTGGCCTTGAAGTAGACACCACGTTGAAGGGTCTTACGGACCGAATTACTGAAAAATGGAAACCTAGAGCAGATTGGACCTGTATTAATCAGTGCATACAACAAGATAATGAAACTGTAGATGGATACTATGGTAGATTATTGGAATGTTGCAATAACCATAGTGGTATGCCTATTCCTGCAAATCAGAAAAATGATAGTGCATATGAACAACAGTTGAAAAATGCATTCTTGAAAGGTTGCATTGCCCCTATCGGTAGCTATATTACAAAGCATATGATAGATCACCGAACGAGTAGGCTACAAGCCTTACTGGAGTATGCTAGGCATGCTGAAAGACATCTTAACAGTAAGAAGAAAAGGAAGACGCAGGTCTTCACAGCCGAAGACGGAGCAGAAGTCTTTGTAGTACAGTCAGGTAAAAAGGATAAGAGAAACACTCAGGGCAATAAACGCTCTGACAGAGACTCGGAGGTGTTTGAGGAAAGAAAGAGAAAAGGTGAGTGCTTTAACTGCGGGAAGAGGGGACATTTAGCAAGGGATTGCAGGTTGAATAAAAAAACATCTACGGAAGGGAAGGATAGGAGTGATGAGGATTGACTATACGACAGTCATAACGTTCAACAGTCATCAGGAGAGATTAATGGGCAGGGAGTAAATGTAAACGCAGTAGAAGGAATAAAGGAAGTGCAAACAGATGTAGAAAATGAGGAAAACGAAGGTCTAGAATTAGCCTTGTTGAGCTTGGAGCTCTATTTGGCGGACACAAAACCGGAAGTTACACGTCTGGTGGAGGGGAAGGATGTGAGATTCCTGTGTGATTCAGGAGCATCACGAACTTTGATACACCCTTCAAAGTTACCGGAACACTCAGAATCACCTGACTAAATATTAGTGAAAGCAGCAAACGGGCAGCGATACAGGGAACCACTTTCCCATGATATAGCAATAACTGACCCTGTTTCAGGTATGACCCAGAGAAGTAAAATAGTACTTTCTGCAAAATGTCCAGTAAATATACTGGGGAGAGACATTATGCAGCTCTTTAGCATAGCAGTAGTCCCTACCAAGAAGGGTATGGAGGCACAAAGGCAAATGGATACTTTTGTGGTGCGATCGGAGGGTGAATCCCATTATTGGTACAGCCAGGACCTCGTCACGACTGGTCCAGGGGCAGTAACCGAGGAACTGATGAACGTAGCCATCAGTAAGGTACGCTCCCTTCACATTGATCAGCAGCATTTGTTACATTGTACTCTGTACTATTGTAGCACACCAGGGCCTGATAAGGAATATGAGCAAACATTGTGTAGACATCCTGCCAATAGACTAGTGTTACGAACCTTGTACTGGGATACTGAGGGTAATAGTGTGCTGAGTTGCTCATTACCTCAGGAATTCATGGGACTATATAAGTCCAACAGGCCACCGCATGTCAGTGTAACCAAACATAAAAATGTCAGATGGGTGGACCTGGGTGAAAAAGTAACAAGATGGGAAAGTCAAATCGACATAGAATTGTCACAACAGGGAATACAGAAGCAAAACTTAAATTGGCTAACGCAAGCACATCCAGCTGTACACTTACAGCAGAGTGAGGACAGCTGATTGGTGTTCCTGTTAAAAGAAGAGAGAGCCTTGTGTGACATACCAAGCACTCTTTGGTCAACAGGGAAACCAGATGTAGGGCTTATTCGGACAGCACGTCCAGTAACCATTACACCGAAGTCAGCATTTAGACCGCAAAAGAAATAATACCCTTTGATGAAGGATGCAGAGCAGGGAATCAAGCCTATCATAGCGGCACAACTCAAGAAAGGGATACTGGTAGAATCTTTAGATTCACCATGCAATACCCCTCTATCTCCCATTAGAAAAGCAAACGGGGAATGGCGGATGGTACAGGATTTACAAGCTGTAAATCATGCAATAATACCTAGGGCACCGATGGTGCCAGACCCACACACTATATTGAATGATATGAAGCCGCAACAGAAGTATTTTACCATGGTAGATATAAGCTATGCTTCCTTTTCAATACCTATACATCCAGATAGTCAGTATTGGTTAGCTTTTACATTCAGGGTAACAGATACACCTATACTCGGCTACCGCAGGGATACTGTGAAAGTCCAACAATATTTGCACAGGAGATGGCTAGCAACCTGGCGGGGTTTACTCCACCTGGGGGCAGTCAAGTTCTACTTTATGTGGATGACATCCTGCTTGCGGCCCCTACCCAGCAGCAATGTAGGGAAGCTACAATAGCATTATCGAAATATATAGCATAACAGGGACATAAAGTAAACAAGCATAAATTGCAACTTTGGAGAATACAGGTCAAGTACCTGGGATATGTGGTATCCAAGGAGGGTAGAACATTAGATGAAGATAGGAAGGCAGCAATTTTACAAGCACCCAAGCCAACTACCAAGAAGGAAATGATGTCCTTCCTGGGGACGACTAACATTTGTTGAAGCTGGATACCAAACTATGCTTTGGAATCGGCTGTATTGGCTGCTTTAATCTTTAATACACCTATGGCAGCACATGATATACTACATTGGACTCCAGTAGCAGAAACAGCTTTCTGCAGAGTAAAATGATTGATAGCTTCATCATCAGTTGTAGGGCTCCCGAATAATCATAAGAGATGTCTTCAGACTGTAGATTGTAAGCAGGGATATATGACGTCAGTCTTGACGCAACAGCATGGAAGTAAGACACGCCCCATAGCTTACTACTCATCGCAGTTGGACCCAGTGGCACGGTCATTGCCACAGTGTGTACAGGCAGTTGTTGCAGCTGCTATGGCAGTACAGGCTTCAGCATCAATGGTATTATTCCACACTCTCACTTTGAGAGTGCCTCATGCAGTTGCGATAATTTAGCTGCAAGAGGAAATAGCATTCCTGTCCCGTGCTAGACATCTGTCTGGTATGACCATACTGCTGAGTCAACCTCATATGGTGATTGAATGTTGTACAACATTAAATCCATCAACGTTACTTCCGACTCCTGTGGATGGCACACCACACAGTTGCCTACAGGACATGGAGCAAATAATTTTACCCAGACAGGATCTTACTGATATACCCTTAGATGATGCAGAGGTGACATTTTATGTGGATGGATCATGTAGAAAGGGTCCTACAGGAAAGAATCTAGTAGGTTATGCAGTAGTTACTGATATTGAGATTGTAGAAGCCCAACCCCTGCAGCATAACTTGCCTGCTCAAGCAGCAGAATTGATAGCTTTAACACGTGCTTGCACTCTAGCGGAAAACAGATGTGTGGACATAAATACTGATAGACAGTATGCTTTCTCTACAGTGCATGTTTTTGCGCAGCAGTGGAAGAATAGGGGAATTATAACATCCACTGGTAAACCGATTAATCATGCGCAATTCATCTTGAATTTATTAGATTCCATTCAGTTACCTACTAAAGTAGCTATTTGTAAATGTGCAGCTCATACAAAGCAACAGGATAAGATTCGAAGGTAATGCACGAGCTGATGCAGCTGCAAAACAAGCAGCCTCACACTCAGAAACTGTCTTTTGAATGAGGAATTACAACCCTCAGAGATGTTAGATTTAGAAATGTTTACAACAATGCAAACATTAACTACGAAAGCAGAAAAACAGAAGTGGGTAAGGCGAGGAGCAATCCTTGAAGACAGACTGTACATCTCCAAAGAAAAAGCCAATAGTACCGTCTAATTTAATTAGATATGCGGCTGTGTTGAGCCATGGGCAGAGCCATGTCTCAACAGGGGGGATGGTACAGTAAGTTAACAGAATATTCCCACCATACGGAATTACGAACTACACACAAACAGTTTGTGCAGCGTGTCATATTTGCAGTAAACATCATGCACAGGGAGCATTCCAACCGAAGCGAGGGGGTTTCCCTACACCACCATAGCCGTTCCATACTATTTGTCTGGATTTTATAGAGCTGAATAAATGTGAAGGGAAGAAATACTGTTTAGTGATTATAGATATGTTTCAAAATGGGTAGAAGCTTCCCCAACCAGGAATCCTGATGCAGCAACAGCGGCAAAGGCCCTAGTAAAAGAAATAATCCCTAGATCTGGCATACCGGAAAGAATGTATAGTGGTAATGGAACGCAGTTTGTGAACCAGACAATCCAGCAATCTGGGAGATTCTTTGGGATTTCCATGAATAATCAATGCGCATACCACCCACAGTCAGCAGGACTGGTGGAGAGGTACAATGGGATTTAGAAAATAAGTTGAGGAAGTTGATGAGTGAGGCTCAGAAGAATTGGAGTTGCTGTCTACCTCTAGCATTGCTGAGCATGAGAACAGTTCCAAATGTAAAGGGTTTGACCCCCTTTGAAGTAGTATTTGGAAGGGCATATTATGTGCCACAGTGGAAAGCTCTCATGCCTACAGAGCTGGAGGTCGATGGCTCATTAGCCAGTTATATGAAAGGATTGTTAACCAATAATATTTGTTTTCGGTTAAACTCTTTTTCAGATAAAGAACAAACGAAGCCGGACGCAGTGCTGACTCCAGGATCCTGGATGTGGTTGAAAGTTATCCAAAGAAACAACTGGACGAGTCCAATGTGGGAAGGTCCGTACCAGGTACTGTTGGCAACGCCCACTGCAGTAAAGGTTGCGGAGAGGTCGTCCTGTGTTCACCTGACCCATTTCAAACCGGTGAGGAATATTCAGTTTAAGAAACATTTCGTAGCCAATATACCACAGAGACAGAATGACCAGGGCCAGAGTGTATGAAAATACAAAGCAACCCCAAAGACATTGGTTTACTGTCCTACTGATCATACACCTATCAACCATGTTTGTGGTGACTTTTCTTTTGCTGGGAACTTTCCTGCATATAACTACACAGATATAAATGATGAAACATGATGAACTGGCCACAGATTGGCATCCCAACTTTAACACATACCTAGCCATGAAGCGTGTGTATGTAGAGACTATGAACATTTCAAATTGCTGGGTTTGTACTGCCATACCTACAGCATATGGAGGACATTTGATGTCTGCTGTCCCCTTGGGGATAAATGAGACCTGTGAAAATCTACTTTGTGATACAGGTTCTGTGAGATCACAGGACAAAGTGGCACTGTACTTACCTGTTACACAAAAAGGAATTGTTTGTGTCTATAAAAATGATACACTCCAATTTGGTTGGAGTGATTGTAACATAACTGTGTCTTACAAATGTTATCTAAAAGCCAAAGATGAGAGTACTAGTTGTAGCACGATATAGGAGTCGTATGTAAGCTTAATGAGAACAACGTTGAAAGATGTGCAGACAAATCCTGCATTGTATAAACAGTTGTCTGTTATAGACAGGAAAATGTTTCATTCAGAGTTAACCCGCATCAGTACTAAAGTAGAATATTGTTATTTTGTTTGTGGGAAAAAAGCATATCAATGGTTACCTGAGAATTGGTCCGGCAGTTGTTTTTTGGGTTATCTGGTTCCAGCCATAAGACATACTGCAGAATTGCCTCTGGGTAAGATACGACATGTAAGAGATATAGCTCGAAGAACTGGGAACTCAGACGAGAAACCTACTAATCCAGTGGGTAAAATCGAAGCTGATTGGAAAGATCATTCATCCATAAGAGATAAAGGAAAATTGACTCATATGGACTTGAGTGACAGTGTCATATCCTGGGCTGGAATAATCACAGCCTATGGAGCAGTCAAATCAATCTGGGAACTGAGGAAGTTGTCAAAACCTCCCGAAGTAATGAGCAATGCAACCTTTCCGCTCTCGAACTTGTGACTGATGAACTGAATGCAATGAGAACTGTTGTGCTGCAAACTCGAATGGCTCTTGACTGCACCCTGGCGGCGAGATGTGGTACGCGCGCGCTTATCAAAGAAGAATGCTGTGCGGAAATACCAGATAAGAAGCATGACATCAACGACCACCTAGAGGTAATACAGCAGGTATCAGCCATGGCGGAACCAGGCCCAAACCCACTGACAAACTTTTTCCAGAATCCATTTTGTGGATGGGGTTCAATCCTAATGAATATCTTGATTGCCATTTGTGTTGTTTTGCTCATATTGGGAGCATGTGTCTGTTGCGGGATACCCTGTATGAAAGGATTAGTTAGAGACTTTGTTGACGTATCTGTAACTGAGTCTAGGTATCATGACCTGGATTTGAATCTGTCAATACCAAATGAAATTCTTTCTGAAATGTAAAACAAATGACTTGCCTAGTTAAAAGTTCCAGAAAGGAAGAGGCTAGGGAATGAAATAATGTTGTTTATGTTTCTGGATAGAATAAAAAGCATTAAAAGGAGGGAGAATGTTAGAAAAATATATATATATAAACATATATGAAGTGCTATTTTAGAAGCAAATAGTATATAATGCATGTTATTCTATTTTACAATATGGCAGTAGAAATGATCTTGCATGTAATTGCCTGAAGCATAGCTGCAGTGTGATTGAACTCTGACCCTGGCAGTAACCAGTTCAGCAGGCGTATGCCATTCAGCATTAATTATCCGCTGGGTTAGAGAATAATAAATGTATGTACATGTATATCTTTCTTCCTTCCACTGAGGAGGATGGCCTTGTGAGCTCTATCGAAGATAGAGTACAGCTGCTCACCAGAGAGACAAAGGAACGTATTAGGAAATTAACTGACTATTGTATCCGAACAGGCTTGGAACCTTGAAAGAGCAACATTTACAGAAGGACATTCTAATTGACCAGGTGCCTTGCAAGGCTGTGCTATTCTCATGGGAAAACATTTAATAAGCATTACCTTAGCACCGTCGTATGAATAGAATATTGTGGACTATAGTGATGTAAATGCCCTGTGACTGACCACGTCATTAAGGTGGGCAAAAGCTGATTGTAAACACAATATAAATAAAGCTGCTTCCTGTATAGAGTCAGACAAAACTCTATACTTGTACTGCATAGTTATTTGCCTCCTGGTGTACACTATTAAAACGTTGTGAAACTGAGCTTCCTGTGTTATTGACTGTCATTTTGAAAAGCCTAATGAGTGTTACAGTCTGATTTTAACAACTTAATTGACAGATGTGTATGTCATAGCATGGGAATAGGCCAAGCCAACCACCACAATCGCCATGTGTACCACATACAAACAGCCAGTAACACGCAGTAGTAATGCATGAAGGCATACACGACTGTGGGAATAGCACAGGACATATGGCACGTGCCAAGTGTAGATGCATGACACAAAACTCCAGGATGGGGCTCCTGCAAAGAGGAACATGTGCCAACCACACCTCCCACAGATGTACCGGCAGTGAAAACACATGCCAAACACACACCAACACTACCGTCCATCCCACGACCAAGAACGGAGGCTGGTCAAAGACCACCATGACGCGTGCACAAACAGGGACATGTGTAACCGTTGCCTTAACACCCCCCCCATAGGCCAAAGAATAATAGAATGGACATATGCATGTAATGCTGTGAAGGATGTGTGGTAGTCCTCAGTATCACAGTGGTAGGGACACAGATACACTGTAATCAACCGTGACGTATGTGCACTGTAGACAGCATACCTGCAGGTAATACAGAGGTCAATCACGTGCCACAGAAATATACACATGAGAAAGAGGATAGGGGATAGACAAGTGTAAATGGGACAAACTATGAACATAGGTTCATAGGTCCATAGGTACAGGGTAGGCTATCTACCCAAGGTCAGCCATAACCCTAGGCCATAGTTAGGATTCCTTTGCCAACCTTCCGGTCCGGAGATAAAATGCCTATGATATTGCTGTACCTCTGTCAAGCAGTGACAATGATGTAATCCCTGGGGTATATCTGCAATCCCCCATCCAACGGACAAGATCCCCCTCGAACAAGGCTAGCAAGGATCTCTGCCTCACATGTACTGTGATGTAGATCCACAGCATAGTGAGTGTCTGGGTGACGTATGTGTCACTCCAACACATCCTATTAATGACCGTGTCAAGGTTCATGTCACCCGCCCTTGTGGTTCCGAGGGATGTAGATACAGTAGGTGAAGCATAGTCATCAAATATGGGTCGACATGGCCTCGTATGTCAGGCACAGGTCAACACCGAACAAGAGGTATGTGACTGAATGGAGCAGGAGTCCTAACAGTGGGGCAGCATTACACAAATCCCTGACACCCTGCATCTGTATGACAATTAACCTATGGGGCCTTCCCAGCTGCTGTAGGTGTCAGGTCAGATACCCTCCGAATGGGGCAATGTACTCAATCATAGGTGTAACACGTAATGAGTACAAGGAGACAATGACCTACCCTGATCTAGATGGGAATCCCTGCACGAACAGGTGGGCAATGTAGAAGTCCTACCGAACCACGATAGCAACGTGTGTGTTGAATGAATGGTGACCAACAACCTGTGTCCCCAGATCCCTGGTAATTACCCCCGTGCTCAGTGGACTGCCACCCATATGCCGGACAGGGGTGACCTCGTTCTCCTCGACGGGTATGACTTTGCATTACCTGGCATTTAGCTGTAGGCCATGTCCCTGACAGCAGATATGCATATCTGGGAGGCCCCTTTGAAGGATATCTGTGTCAGATGTCCGTCCCACTATGGCACCCGGTTCGCAGTCATCTACAAGCAATGTCGCCCATAACACCCCTGTGTGTGCCTGTACTGTGGAAATGTAGATGTAGAAAAAGAGTGGACCCAGGGCAGAGCCCCGTGGGACACCGCCTGCGACAGGCAGTAGGTCCGACATGCTGCCAGCAACTATGACCGCGTGGGTCATGTCACATAGCCAGTTTGCAACCCATCCTGCGATGTACGTGTTCACATCCAAGCCGATGGGTTTATCAATGATACCCGAGGGGGGTATTGTGTTGAAGGCCTTTGCCAGGTCGAGGTAGGCTGTATGGACTGCAAGACCCCCATCAATGGCCTCGGTGACTGTCCCTAAAACGTCAACCATGCTTTAAACGCATGAACCGCCCCTGACCAAGCCAAACCGGGTTGGATGCAAAGTATGCAGGTCCCCTATGTCGTCATCTACGAGCTGCAGTATGATCCCTTCCCATGTCTTTGCAGATAGGTCTCCTCATGGTAATGGGACAGTAATAACCAGGGCCAGTGGAGGCATTGGCCCTGTGAAGTGGGACTACAGTCGCCGTGCAACACAGCCTGGGTACGTTACCCGAGGTGAGGCTAAGAATAAACAGCTGTCCTAACTGTGGGTCTAATTCCTCAATGAGATCGCGGAGTACACAGTCGGGACACCAGCTGGTCCCATGGATGCTATGTTCACTACCCTGGAGAGAGCATGTCCCACCCGTGCGTCACAGAACATTCGGGGACCACAAACCGCTGGTACAGACATCTCTCCATGTGGGGGGGAGGGTGTGGAGATGTCTTCACCGAACCTGTCAGCCCATATGTTGGCAATGTGTGTATGTTGAGTAAACTCCACATCATCATGAACCCAGTCAGAGCATATGTGGGAGTTACCTCCCAGGTGTCCAGCATAGCAAATGAAGGCTGTATGATTGTCAGCCAGGTCCATGGAGATATATCTGTGGAACCTGCCCCGGACCATGTCATGACAGCCTGTAGCTCTACACATATAATGAGCAAGGGTGTCATACCTCACAAGGTGTCTGCTCTGCCTTGTAGTAGCCACCTTCTCTCATTGTACAGCTTGTGTATGGCTGGGGTACACCACACTGGATGCTTGGCATTGGTACAATGAACCACAGTTGGGTAAGGGAATGCCTGATCCATGCAGTCCTGTAGGTACCGGTAGACGGCATATGTAAGTGATACAGTGGCTGCAGTACTGTTGACCACTGGCTCAGGGTCCTTAAAGGAGACCACAGTAGTGTTCAGAATTGTGAATTCGGACTTTGAGAAAGCCATGTGTATGGTAACCGGCAACACCCACAGCAACGGATGTCAATAGCAGAAGCCATTGTCCAAATAACATAGATTAACTTCGGCATGACAATATGTATTATTATACATGTATTGACACGTGTCTGCTAATTACATTTGCAAATGGCCGGTAAGACCGTGCCAAAGTGCCCGTGATTTACCTAGTCTGGAGGTGTCGTTCCGACAATAAAGTGGCGATACTTCCCAACCGGGACCTCTGGGGATTAATTAAAGCGGTTGTTAACCTGCAACATTGGATGTACACCATTTGGTTCCGGTTTCGGAAAACATGGTTTCCGTAGCACTACACACTATGGGTAGTCAAGCAGACATCCACGATTGGTGAACACACAGCAGCAGTCAAACCCACTGGCCACACGGACACAGTCCGACAAGCTCTACACTTTACATATGCACATTGGTGTCCATTGTAGGACACAAAAATTTTCCCATACGGAATGCGTGCCAGCCTTCATCGCCACTCACGTGAACCGATAGTCATGACCACGGCACAGCTAGACATATGCACCGCAAGCGTGTTCAATGTTGATGATAGCTGTCCATGAAATGCAGCACATATGCACAGAAATCCCCAAAGTTCCGAGTCCATAGAAGTGCGTCCACATCCCAGTCCCGCACACATGAAGGATGTGTAATGGGTACTGTCGACTGTTGCAGCCAAGGGATCCTGGGTATGTAGAAACAAGGCTCGGTGTCGTTTGGCAGGTAATCCGTTGTCCCGCCCCGTGGGAGGGATGTGGGCGTAGCACCTGCCTTACTCCCCACTAATAATGCAAAGCATCCACGGAGAATGCTAAATGCAGGTGTGAAATGTGTACAGCCCTATACCAGTGTCCAGTAGGCAATTCTCATGGATGGACAAGCGTACGACCAAGATGGCACCCATGACTGCAAACCCGGTGGAATTACACAGCCGCAGTAAGGCATAACACAGGAAATACACATAGGGACTACACTTGACATTCCCCATACAAAGTCGGACCGCCGTGCGAACACCGGCGTACACAGCACGCAATCTGCCAGCAACAAAATGGGGAGCACTCGCTACCATACTGCGTAACAGATGGGCGACCTGTGGAACACATACTAATGGCACACCAACAACGTCAACTAGGATATGTAAACTATGGTGTTCCCACCTATGAAGAAAACATGCTTCAATGAATACATAGGGGATCAACATGTTCCGGTGGTGTTATGTTGAAAATACAGTGACGGATATGTCCTATTGGGACGTCTGAGGTTTATCCAAAGCAGTTGCTAACCTGCAACTTTGGATGTACACCATTTGTTCACAGTTCTAAATCACCTGGTTACGTAGCACCACGTAGAATGGGTAGTCAAACAGACATCCGTGATTGGGGAACATACAGCAGCAGTCAAAACCACTGGCCAGTTGGACACAGTCCAGCAACATCTAACTTTACATATGCACATTGGTGTCCATTGAAGGACCCAAAAATACCTTCTCACAGAACTCACTCCAGCCGTTTCCGAACAACAGACGATGCTATAGCCATGACTACGGCACAGTTAGACATATGCACCACCAGCGTGTTTAAGGTTGATGACAAGTGTCCATGAAATGCAGGACATATGAACAGAAATACCCAGATCAACGTGTCCATACATGTGCATCCACATCCCAGTCCCGCACGCATGAAGGATGTGTAATGGGTACTGTCGAGGGTTGCAGCCATGGGATCTTGGGTATGCAGAAATGGGGCTCGGTGTTGTTTGGCAGGTAATCCATTGTCCCGCCCCGTGGGAGGGATGTGGGCGTAGTACCTGCCTTACTCCCCACTAATAATGCAAAGCATCCACTGGAGAATGCTAAATGCAGGTGTGAAATGTGTACAGCCCTATACCAGTGTCCAGTAGGCAATTCACATGGATGGACAAACGTACGACCAAGATGGCACCCATAACTGCAAACCCGGTGGAATTACACTGCCGCAGTAAGGCATTACACAGGAAATACACATAGGGACTACAGTTGACATTCCCCATACAAAGTCGGACCGCCGTGCGAACACCGGCGTACACAGCACTCAATCTGCCAGCAACAAAATGGGGAGCACTCGCTACCATACAGCGGAACAGATGGGCGACCTGTGGAACACATACTAATGGCACACCAACAACGTCAACCAGGATATGTAAACTATGGCGTCCCCACCTATAAAGAAAACATGCTTCAATGAATACATAGGGGATCAACATGTTCCGGTGGTGTTATGTTGAAAATACAATGACGGATATGTCCTATTGGGACGTCTGAGGTTTATTTAAAGCAGTTGCTAACCTGCATCTTTGGATATACACCATTTATTCACAGTTCTAAAACACCTGGTTTACGTAGCACCACGTAGAATGGGTAATCAAACAGACATCTGTGATTGGGGAACATACAGCAGCTGTCAAAACCACTGGCCAGTTGGACACAGTCCAGCAACATCTAACTTTACATCTGCACAATTGTGTCCATTGTAGGACCCAAAAATACCTTCTAACAGAACTCCATCCAGCCATTTCCGACCACCAGATGATGCGATAGTCGTGACTACGGCACAGTTAGACATATGCACCACCAGCGTGTTTAAGGTTGATGACAGGTGTCCATGAAATGCAGGACATACGAACAGAAATCCCCAGATCGCCGTGTCCATACATGTGCGTCCACATCCCAGTCCCGCACACATGAAGGATGTGTAATGGGTACTGTCGAGGGTTGCAGCCATGGGATCTTGGGTATGCAGAAATGGGGCTCGGTGTTGTTTGGCAGATAATCCGTTGTCCGCCCGTGGGAGGGATGTGGGTGTAGCACATGACCTACTCCCCACTAATAATGCAAAGCATCCACCGGATAATGCTAAATGCAGGTGTGGAATGTGTACAGGCCATAACAGTGTCCAGTAGGCAATCCCCATGGATGGACAGGCCTACGACCAGGATGGCACCCATACCTGCAAGCCCGGTGTAATTACACAGCTGCAGTAAGGCATAACACAGGAAATGCAGATGGAAATTACAGTAGACACTCCCCATAGAAATCCAGACCACCGTGCGAATACCGGCATACACAGCACTCAATCTGCCAGCAACAACATGGGGATTACTCGCTGCCATACTGCGGAACAAATGGGCGACCAGTGGAACACATACCAATGGCACACCAACAACGTCAACTAGGAAGGTCATAGGATATTTAAACACTGGCGTTCCCACTTATAAAGAACATCCTTCAATGAATCAATAGGGTCTACATGTTCTGGCTGTGTTATATTGACAATACAGTGGCGTATATGTCCTACTGGGCCTTGTGAGGATTACTTAAAGTAGTTGCCAACCTGCAGCATTACATGAATACCATTTGGGTTAATCGTAGTAGAACATGGGTTTCGTAGCACAACATAATATGTGTAGTCAAACACACATCCGCAATTGGGGAACATACAGCAGCGGTCACAACCACTGGCCATATGGACACAGTCCAACATGTTCTACATTTTACATATGCACATTTGTGTCCATTGTAGGACCCAAAAATTTATCCGTACGCAATGTCAACCGGCTGCGATCGGGAGACCCAGATGAAGTGACAGCCGTGACTACGGCACAGCTACATATATGCACCACCAGCGTGTTCAAGGTTGATGACAACTGTCCATGAAATGCAGGACATATGCACCGAAATCCCCAGATTGTCGAGTCCATAGATGTGCGTCCACATCCCATTCCTGCACACATGGAGGATTTGCAATGGGTACTGTCGAGGGTTGCAGCCATGGGATCGTGGGTATGCAGAAATGGGTGTCGGAGTTGACTGGCAGATGATCCGTTGTCCCGCCCCGTGTGAGGGATGTGGGTATGGCATATGCGTTACTCCACACTAATAATGCAAATCATCCACCGGAGAATGCTAAATGCAGCTGTGAAATGTGTACAGCCCTATACCAGTGTCCATTAGGCAGTTCCCATAGATGGACAAACGTACGGCCAAGATGGCACCCATAACTGCAAACCTGGTGGAATCACACAGCTGTAGTAAGGCGAAACACAGGGAATACACATAGGGACTACAGTAGAGACTCCACATACAAAGTCAGACTGCTGTGCGAATACCGGCGTACACAGCACTCAATCTGCCAGCAGGTGAATGGGGATCACTCGCTTCCATACCAAGGAACAAATGGGCGACCTGCGGAACACATACTAATGGCACACCAACAACGTCAACTAGGAAGGTTATAGGATGGTTAAGCTATGGCGTACCCACATATAAAGAACATCCTTCAATGAATTAATAGGATCTACATGTTTCGTTCGTGTTAATTTGACAATACAGAGGCGGGAATGTCCCAATGGGATATCTGCGGATTAGTTAAAGCAATTGTTAGCCTGCATCATTGGAATTACAACATTTGGGTTCAGTGGCGGAAAACCCGGTTTACGTAGCACTACATAATATGGGTACTCAAACAGACATCCATGATTGCTGAACATACAGCAGCAGTCAGACCCACTGGCCAGATGGACACAGTCCAATAAGTCTACACTTTACATATGCACATTGGTGTCCATTGTAGGACCAAAAAATTTATCCGTATGCAATGTGAACAGGCAGCGATCTAGAGACCCAGAAGAACTGATAGCCGTGACTATGGCACAGCTAGATATGTGCACCACCAGCATGTTCAAGGTTGATGACAAGTGTCCATGAAATGCAGGACATCTGAACAGGACTCCCCAGGTTGCCGAGTCCATAGATGTGCATCCACATCCCATTCCCGCACACATGAAGGATGTGCAATGGGTACCGTCGAGGGTTGCAGACATGGGATCGAGGGTATGCAGAAATGGGGCTCAATGTTGATTGGCAGATAATCCGTCGTACCGCCCCGTGGGAGGTATGTGGGTATAGCACATGCGTTACTCCCCACTAATAATGCAAATCATCCACCGGAGAATGCTAAATGCAGCTGTGAAATGTGTACAGCCCTATACCAGTGTCCAGTAGGCATTCCCCATGGACGGACAAACGTACGACCAAGATGGTCACCCATAACTGCAAACCCGGTGTAATTCCACAGCTGCAGTAAGGCATAACACAGAAAAGACAGATAGGGACCACAGTACACACCCCCCATACAAAGCCAGACCGGTGTGCGAATACCGGCGTAGACAGCACTCAATCTGCCAGCAAGAAAATGGGGTTCACTCATACCCTGG